>NC_079435.1:42711627-43011627 GCF_903798145.1 Danio aesculapii
GTCGTTAATTTTCATCAATGGAGTGTTTAGAAACCACATTCATTCAGTTGTGAGCACACACACACACACACACACACACACACACACACACACACACACACACACACACACACAGACTGGCCCGCTTGAGGTGCGGTTTGGTGGCTTGTCATGCGGAGAATTTTTGCAAGTTATTTGAAGCTTGTAGTGGCTCCACAAAACAGATGGTGATTCATGCTATAAATAAACCTCCAAGTGAATAGTGAATTATGTAATGATTCTGACTGTGGTTTTACTTAATGATTCCAATTTTTACTGATTCTGCAGTTGGTTTTGCAATTCTTTTTGTGGTACACAAAACAAAAGAAACAGCAGACTTATTATTTTTATATTAGCTACCTCGTTACAGAACAGTTAATTGTTGTAACAGAACAGTTGTAATAATTGCGGGTAGAAAAGCATTTTATTTCTTTAATTTTTTTAAGATATCAATTATTTTGGTCAGTTATGACTTTTTTAATGTTAAAGCAGAGTTCTATTTGATTCAAAGGTGATTCCAAGGTGATTTATTGCATTTACAATTTTTGATTGTAAACAATTTATTTGGGTTGAATTTAAACAAATCTTTGCCCAGTTCAGACTGCATGATTTTAGCCCCGATTTTCACTTACCGACAAGTTTTGAGAAATAGCAGACAAATGCCTGAAATAACAGGCAAATCATTGCTGATTCACGCGAGTAACAATCACACAGTGTGAACTATCAAAGATGCAATATGAGTGAATTGTCGATAAGTAGCTGACACCCATCAGATATTTGGTGTGCTAAATATCTGAAGATGTCACTAGCTGCACAATTATTCAAAAAAAAGATCGCGATCTCCATTTGACCTTACACGAGATCTTAATTCACCCAAAAAAAGTAATTTCTGTCCTAATTCAATGATGTACAGTATTTGCAGCCGCGAAATCACACGTGAGCTGACGCACTGTTTGTTTACTGCCAAGAGGACACACATGTGCCTGCCAATGATGTTTACTTTAATGAACAGAACCTGCATATGCTGTGAATAACAGGCAATAAAGTTGTAAATAACATTCAGTTTGTTGAATAAAGTCGGGGAGCATCGTTTGGGAGCAATCGTTTGGGAGCAGCGAGGAAAGTTTGATTTGCATGTGTTTGTTTTTTCCCTCAAACTGATGGCAGCCATGACATGAGTGCAATGAAAGTGAAACCGAAAGCACGCACATCATTTAAATGATTATATCGCATTTTAGAGTTCTGATCACGACAAGCATTTTATGTTTTTTTCTTACGTAGCAAACACAAAGTGTTGTGCATGAAAATAAATGTTAACTGGATCAGTATAAGTATTTAAGCCTAAATAATGTTTACACAAATTTACACATAGACCTAATATTATTATTGTTGTTTTATCGTATGTTTGATAAATAAAATTAATAATATTTTATTTTACATCTACAGAATTGTGAGAAAATCGTGATCTTGTTTTTTAAGCAAAAAAATTGTGTTTCTCATTTCAGACAGAATCGTGCAGCCCTAGCTGTCGGAGATTCAAAATCATGCTGTGTGAAATGTGTTCTGATTGAAAATAACATTGACGATTACCTACAGCCAATGAGAGAGCAGCAGTATGGGTAGTCTATCAACGAGTCAAAGAGAACAAAAGACGATGCCGACTTGCAATGAACATGTGGTGGCATTTGAAGGCATGAGACGCAGAGCACAGATGCTCTTAACAGTTCTGGGGGTAATTAATAATATAATAACACTAATACTGAAATGGATAACAAAATCACATGACTTTTTTTTTTTTAATGCGCACACTGGAATTTGTTCGGTAAAAGTGTTTCCATCGCAGTTTATGCGCATCTTTTCTTATCAAATAAAAAGTTTATCCTACTCAGTTATGAGCATATGTTTTTTTTATGGATTTTCAAAACTTATGTGCATCGTCAAGTGCATCTTCGAGTATTCAAAATGTGCATAAAAATAGGTGGATGGAAATGTAGTTAACAATCTCATGAAAATAATTTGACTGTTGCATTAAATTCAGTCATGCTGACATTCCTAAAAATGTATCACTGAATTTATACAGAAATTTTCCCATTTCCACGGCTCAGAAAGCCATCTAGAACATTGTTTATATGTAAAGTAGAGTGATGCAATCATGATAATGTATTTCTGCACTAAAACAGGATTCAGAATGTTAATTGTGAAGTAGTGAGGTGTAAATGTGATGTATGCGTACAATTACAGTGCTGTCGTCCTCAGCTGATGCATTTGTAAAATGGCATGCCTTGACATATTGAAATGTAGTCATATTTGTAAGGAATTAACATAAATTATCATATATTATCATGAAGGTTATGCATAATGACCTGCCGGAAGGATCCTGCCACATGTTTTGACCTTGTCGATACAATGAACTTCTGGACTCTTGCTCATTTTGGGCATTAACCCTAGGCTTTCTGCTCTAATTGAGACGATGTTGTCTCAAGGATGTTGGGCACACATGATGAGTTGGTCCATGCCTGAAGCAGCCATGACCTTTAACATATCATTCCATACGTTAGATGGAAGATCCTGAAAGAGAAGATATGCATGGGTTAATGTGATACATCCAGGATAGAAGATTACAGAAGCCCTTTCTCAATTCCAAGAATGGACGTGTGTTTTGGTGAAGACCAGTCTTGCCAGGATGCTTTAGAAGAATGAATTTAGAAGGACATGAGGACACAGAACACATCTTGGTTGGAACTGAGATGTTGCAGTCATCCTTTTAGTCACCTTAGTCATTAAAAAGGGTCATATTTTGATTTTGGGGTTCTCCAACAACAGTCTAATATGCATGCAAGGTCAAAAAAACACTTTCATTGTCTTATAATATGCATTTATTTTTATCTAATTATCCCAACAAGTCCCATATAATTTGTTCAGCGATTCATTTGTTCCCAAACCCCTCCTTGGCGCGACGCAACAAATGGGCGGGGCTTGAGTTTCGTATCAACGTCACAACGTTACAGCAGCGATTCATTCAAACCACTTGACTCTTTTATAGATTAATCAATAGTTTTAAACACGGTGCACTTTCAGATTTAAACCTTAGCTGGATATTTCACTTCACTTTCAGCTGTTTTACACAATGCACAGTAAGTCATTTTCAAAAACCCATAATAGGGGCTCTTTAATTAAATTTGGCAAACCACAACCCTCTCACCCACATCTCTTTTAGGTGAATAAAAGACCCACATCACCCACATGTCTTTTCGGTGAATACCAGTTTTAATACCCAAAGTTGTTATAACATTTTAAATATGCAAAACTTGTTACAGGAAATTGAGACAACCCATTCAAGATGAATATATATATATATATGAAATGATGAAACTTTGTGCTCAGCCAAAACAATACATCTGAAACAAAAAATATATTCCCAGCCAAATATTGCAGACTACTTGGATCTCTGCATATTCAATAAACTGCATATTTGAGTTTTAATTGACTGCATTTGTTTTTGCCTGAAAGATTATTAAACTACTTTGCTAGCACTCGCTGGTTGGATTGAGGTACAACAACATCCAGAGATTGTTAAAAGCTAGATGTGAACTTTGAATAGAGTGAAGGAACTATGACGTCACCTTGTAGGCTAATCGCGTGCTAGCATAAAACTGGTTCCCTCGATAAAATCCCTATAGGATTTTCCTAAAGCTTTTCGAAGATTGCAAATAATAAGCTCTGTGTTCAAGCACAGTTCATTACACTTACACGTTTTGTCTAACTGGATACTTCTCACACGAAAATACAACTTTTAGCACTTTTGGATCTGAAATGCAAACACAAGAATTGAAAAGCTGACATTAGGCTATCAATGTGCTTTCGGGGCACTACCCCGCTACAGACAACTTTTCAAGCTTATTTTTAGAAATATGGTCCATCACAAAGATACTCTCTATGTTTATTATATTATAATCCATGCTATATATTATAAACAAATAAATACGCAAAAACACATAGATCTACGCGCCTTTTGGATAGTATTTTTACATGGGAAAAATATTTTGTTTTGCTTTACGGTTGTTGTATGTATAAATGTGCCTACATAGTATCATCATAAGACATTTAAATAAGTGTATCGCTCACGTGCACACAGCTCACTTAGTAACAGATGACAGAAATGAGGCGTAAGGGACAATATATGCCTGCAAGTACCATGATGGATAGAGAACAACGTTCAAAATTCTTATTTTGTCACGAAGTATAGTAAAAAAGCAGCCCATGCAGTCAAATATGCTATACATTCCAAGCAGGAGTGTAAATATTAGATTAGATTCAACTTTATTGTCATTACACATGTACAAGTACAAGGCAACGAAATGCAGTTTAGGTCTAACCAGCAGTGCAATAGCAGCAAGTGCAGGATACAGGTATAAGTTATAAAGTGCAGTTATAGAAAAACTATGGTGATATTTACAGATGGATGTACTATGAACATTATATACAGGTTGTATTAGCCTGTATATATATGTATTGTATATAATATTGCAGTTATGACAGAATTAAATGTGTTCAGATGAAGAAAAAAAACGATGAAAATTGTATTGATTATGTTAAAATTACAGTTAATAAGTATGTATTTCTTACACATTTATTCACATATTTGCATTACTGAGAGCAGGTGTGCCCATAAAATCATTTAATTAAAATAAAGGTTCAAATGAATCTGTCTTGACAGTCTTTACAAGTGAAGGCATTATCTACACACAATATGAATTCCCAATTAGAAAAATACTACAAACTATGAAAATACAATTTATGAAAATACTTTAATAACATACAAATGCAAATGCCCAACACAAGCGATCTGCGTTCCAGACCAGTTTAGCTCAATGACCTATGATGCCTCCGACACTGCCTGTAGTCCCATTTAGCAACTTGATAGCAACCGTCTTTTTAAACACGCGTAATTGATAAAAAAAAAAAATCAAGAGTAGTGTGTACCTGATGTGTTTTATGACATAGAATAAAACGTAAAAGTATCTTGAGGTTGTGTTAGCAACAAACCTTATTTAAGCAATTTGACCGAAATCCCATTCAAAAAACCCATTGACTTTGAGACGAGGTAACCAGAACTGCTAAAATGCTAACTCGCTTCCGGGTTTTTGCATACAAATTGATGTCATAGTTCCTCCACTCTATTGGAGCATTGTTGATGATGTTTTGCAAAAAACAAGACCAGAAACCTGGTGTTGGGTGGGTGTCTCTCGCTTTCTCTCTCTCGCGCTCTCTCTCTCTCTCTCTCTTTGTGTGTGTGTGTGTGTGTGTGTGTGTGTGTGTGTGTAGTGGCTACCGGGAATGTTCGGAGCCATTTATTTAAGGGCAGTCACACACAAAAGACTCATATCTTGCCAGTAATATCCTTCTTTCACTTGTCACTCTGGCTAGCGCTCACAGCCTGAAATCCCACAAGGGAAAACATTTCAGAGTTTGGAACCCAACTGGAACGAATAATAAGCGAAAATGAGGAATGTCTTCCATGACCCAAACTTCTATTGCCTGTAAGCTAAATAAAATGGTTTGAGTGACACCTTAATCGCTCTGATAACCCAAACTCACAGACTGGCTGCAAAGCCGGGCCGATGGCAATACATTCCCCTAGGACTTGACAGTTTGACTTTGTCAAGGACAATTCTTTGATTTCTTTCATTCCTCCTTCTGTCCGTGAGAACGAAGTCTCGCTAGCCTCCATCATCTACCCCTCTTAGTCACAAATAAGCTGAGTGCACCAGTGAAGTCGAGATGGAGACAACCCCAGTAACCTCTGCTGTCAGTGTGCATCAAGGCTTAACCTGTAATGGCTCCATCCGAGGTCCTGAGTCTAGGACAAACTGTGACTGCTTGCAGATTGGGAAATTCAAGTGAACTTGTTTTGTGAACATTTGAGTGGCTCTGTGGGTAAATGCATACTTAGATTCAGTTTGAGGTCCTTAATGGAGGAGTTCTCCACAGAAATGAAAATCAGGCCAATGTTTGTAAACATGGTGTTCTTTCTTAAGTGTTTTTTGTTTGTTTGTTTGTTTTTTAGCTGAAGATTTTTTAACCTAATTGCAAAGACAAGATGTTCCATTTTGTGTTTGCATCAAATTAAATAAATTAGGGATTTTTTATTAAATTCAGTTTGTGTGTCAAAAAGTCTATCCATCCATCCATCCATCCATCCATCCATCCATCCATCCATCCATCCATAACATGCACCTAATGCTAAGCCATTGTTGATGTACGTTTATTCCAGCCTGATATCATGAGTAAACATATTTGACATTTTGTCAGTTTGATGGCTAATTCAGTCAAAATATGAGTTCAGTCGTACCCCACCTCTAAACCCAACCATCATTGGGGGATGAGCAAATTGTACTTAATTGTACAAATAGATTTGTCATACGAATTAGCCACAGAATCAAAAACTTACAAATTGCTGTGAGATTGTGTTGTTTATTTGCATTACTGTATAATTCAATAAAGCAATCGGGGCTGCACGGTGGTGCAGTGGGTAGCACGTTCGCCTCACAGCAAGAAGATCACTGGTCACTGTTGGCGTTTCTGTGTGGAGTTTGCATGTTTTCCCCATGTTAGCGTGGGTTTCCTCAGGGTGCTCCAGTTTCCCCCACAAGTCCAAAGACATGTGGTATAGGTGAATTGGGTAGGCTAAATTGTCCGTAGTGTATGTGTGAATGAGTGTGTATGGATGTTTCCTAGTGATGGGTTGCAGCTGGAATGGCATCTGCTGGTAAAACATATGCTGGATAAGTTGGTGGTTCATTCCACTGTGGTGACCCCTGATTAATAAAGGGACTAAGCTAAGAAGAAAATGAATGAATGAATGAATGAATGAGTCCCTTATTTGTCAGGGGTCATCACAATGGAATGAACCGCCAACTATTCCAGCATGCTCATGCACTATGCGGCCTGTCTTTGGATGTCTCATGCACTATGCGCATGTCTTTGGACTGTGGGGGAAACCAGAGCACCCGGAGGTAACCCATGTGAACACAGGGAGAACATGCAAACTCAACTGCCAACTGGCCCAGTCGTGACTCGGACCAGCAACCTTCTTGCTGTTAGGCAACAATGTTAACCACTGAGCCACCATGCTGCCCTTTTTTATTAACTGTTGTTAATTTTGTTGTAACATCCTTCCCAAGGACTGCTTATGTAAATTAGATTTATAGCTAACTCTGGCACAACACGTCATGTTGTACATTGTCCTTGTATTAATAAATAAAACAAATAAATAAATATGTTTTAGAGAATTACAGAATTTAAGGAATGACAGAATAGATTACAGCTTTTGTGCGTGTGTGTGTGTACGCCTGTGTGTGTCTTTGTGACCTATTCCTTTAAGCTTTACATGACAATATAAGATGAAAGGGGGGCGGGGCTTCTATAATCCACAGGTCCCGTTCTCATTGTATACCATATTGTTCTTCCTGAGAGGATGCCCAGAAAAATGACCTCTGGTATTTAAGAAAAGCCAAGGTTATTTGGCTGAAAAGTGTGGATGATATTTGTACAAACGGTGAGAATGTTGCGTGCATGAGCACCCATGTGGATGGCGTGTCAGCGCTGTGCTTGAGAGGATGCGTGAGTGACAGCTTTGCTTCAAGCCAATGGAAGCTAATGGTAAAGACAGACCACCACTGCCCGCAAATTAGTGCTTGTGTTCTGCGCTTTGACAACACGACTGATACATGCTGACATTGCGAGGGGCTTTGAGACAGCAGACATGCAGAGATGTGTGCATGTGGCCATTTCTCAATGACTTGTCAACATCCTGATTTCCAAGGGTTTGTCTCGAAGGCAAATAAGACCTTTTAAAACTCACTTTAAGGATGATTATATGCTAGTGACCTATGAAAGATGACATTGATTCTCAAGAAAACTCCCTTCCTGAATATTATATGCAGCTACAGTGTTCAGCATGGAGTAAATCGGTTTTTAAAAATAAATATGTTCATATCCATTTCTCAGTGAATATAGACAATTTTTGGATGCATTTAAAAAAACAGTTGTGATAAGCATTTAGATCAATAAATTAAGTGTTTGGTCACCTAACAGCTTTAGGAATAGACAGATAATACTATTAAACTCAAACAAGTTATTGCAAAGAAATTACAAACTACAAAATAGTAACAATTTTTTTGTTTATTACCTTTATTTCATATTTTCCCCCAACATATTAATTTGGGTGCACACATTTTTTGTTTAGTTAGTTCTGGTTTTGGCTTTATTATTGACTAATATAATGTGCATACAGGTAAAGTACACTTATATTATTGTAAAGCATACTATAGAAAATATTAATTTAAAAGATAGACCTGAGAGGGGTGTACGCATTTATGCTGAGCACTGGATATGTTTTTATGTACAAAGACGAATTTTTCGGACATGAATACGGAAAAAACACATAGACCTTGTGTTTTTTCCGTATTCATGTCCGAAAAATTCGTCAGGTACACAAACCTTACACACTGAATCCGATACATATTATTTAATCCATTATGAAAAAACGCAAAACATTTGAGAGTCAATTCAAGCAGTGATACTTTGTTCTGCTCTCTTCTCCAAAGTAGAAAATGAAGGAGGAATATGCTACATATTGTGTTCATCCAATACTGCATAGTGAGGAAAGAGTGTTCAGCTCCTTATCAAAGAGCTGCACTGGATTTTCACGAAATGCAAAGTTTATTTCAGGAAATCGGTGAAATTTTGATACTTTGCTTGTGATACTTCGCATGTTTCGTATGGAAACAAATCCTGAACAGAGACTGGCAATAGGCTACCATAGACATGTGTTTACCATAAAGTTGCCTTTCGCTTGTACGGTGGCTCTGAACTGTCAAAACACGTCTCAAAACGATTTTTTGGAATGGGAAAACAGTGAAAAAAATTAAACCCGGTTCGATTTTTATTATGATGGACGAAAATTTTGGATTCAGTGTGCAATAACCTTTAAATGCTTAAATGTTAATTCAAATATGCAAACATATTCAGGCTTATAAATGACTTAAACCTCAGCTTCAGTCAGAATTTCTCAAACAAAATAGGTAATTTTACGTTGTACATTACACAGAAAACAAATAAGTAATGTTTCACAAGCTAATTTCAAGCACATGATATGATTGATTGCAGCTGGTCTCTCATCTGCAATCATCAGTAGGCCAATCGGATTATTGCAAACTCACAATAAATAGCTTTACTTACTCCTTACCTTATTATCTTATCTTTGTTTTTGTAGAATCCCCTCATCTACCCCATTTCCCCCTTTTTCCTCCTTTACCAAGGGGAGCTCTCGAGAACTACCTGATCTCATATCCCCAGACGGAAGCCTTGGGCTCAATTATCTCCGAGCTCAGGATTCTCTCCCGGCATACCAAACAGCACACCAAACCTGCCTTTAATATCAAATTAATATCTAAGTGTGAAGACTTGAAATAAGTTTTGTTGCCGCAAAATGAAATACACTTGTTAATAATTTGCTGTTTTGCTTGAAATCACATTGGAAAGTTTTTGCTTTCAATTTGTGATACTACATTATTTATTTATATAAGATATTTATTATTGATGCTAGGTATATGTTAGATGGTGATTTGATGGTTACATATGCTATTTGTATATAGAAAAACACTGTGTAAAACCAGTAACACTGACTGACTACAGCAAGCCTACTAAAATGTTTTAGACAATGTTGGTGACTGACCAATGTTTGACAGAGCTTTTAGGCAGCCTTTTGAGATCATCCTTCACCATTTCAGAATGATCCTACGCTTTAGATATTATTTTCAATGTAATTATTAGCACGTGGATCAGCCAGACAAGCTGTCTTAATGATTTTTTTCATCACTGACAATGTGATGTCACAAAGAAGACAGTTGTTGTCAAACAGAAAAAGTGGTATCAGATAATCCAGACAGTTAAATGCAGACTTCTCATTTTTTTCATAGTCTGCATGTCAGACTTATGTTGTCTTTTTGGTCAGAAAAAAATTGAGAAAACAACCTTTTTAAATGGTCTCAGTAGTGTGTAGGGGAAAGAAATTATATGCATCTTTACTTCTATATCGTTTTTTTATAATGTTGAGTGTGCCAAAGCAGCTTACATAGACGAAGAAAAGAGAATAAATAGCATAAGCAATATTTAATGTACAGTATATGACAATATTTTTGTAGAACAGTAGAAATTCTGTAGTTCTAGCTAATAGAACTTTAAACGTATTCTGTTCAGTTTGTTGAAATGTCCTTGTTGAAGTTTAGAGTTCAGTTTAATTAAGTTCAGTTTAATTCATATGTTACTATTGAAAGTTGACTCACTGAGAAGCTCCACTGAAGGTGACAGTTGGAAAGGAACCAAAGCTCTGCCAATTGATGGAAGTGAAGAGCACTCTTGACTCATCAATAACTATCTGCTCTGGATACAGGCCGGATCCAGAATTATGTGTATACCTCTGGATAAAGAAAATGAAGTATATTAACATCAGCCTGGATGCCATTCAATCTATGCTTTTCTGGGAGGTGTTCCCAGCTCCAGTTTTCCTGATTAATGCAGCCTAACAGTCCTTTAGAGCAGAGATGCCTGAAGTAGAGCCCGCAAGCCAATGTTGGCCCATAGTAAACTTTGGTTTGGCCCATGGCATCTGAAAAGAGAGGGAGAATGACGGGGAGTTGGTAGGGACGAATGCCTTTGACATATATAGTCATTAAGAATTTAGCATAACCTTTTTTTTTTGTTTTGTTTACTTGAGGAGCTACAAAAAAGTCAACTAAAATTAAATGTTTCATTTAAATGTTGTAAATGAATCAGACTTTTAAAATTTAAATACTGTCACTTGACAGCTAGAAGATGAGACATCGCTGAGCAATGCAAAGGCAAGAGCAGCTAAACTAGTGTATTCAAAATTTAACTCCTCTGTGTTATAAATGGAATTGTTTATGTTTTTACTATAATAAGTTCATTATAAAATGCTAAAAATTATACTGCATCGTTAATTCATGTTTTAAAGCAATATTTTCTAGTTAGTTTTAAATATTAGCAAATAAATGAGGTAATTACCCATGGCAAATGTAGGCCCAATCCCAAGTCTACCCCTTTCCCTTACCCCTACCCCTTGTTTTGCGTGTTCACGTGAAGGGATGTCACAATTCTCTTTTAATACATTCATAATGGTGTCTTTTACTACAATGCTTAAAAAAATGCTAAAATAAAAACCGCTAAATTTCACCATCTATAATCCTTAATAACTCCTGTATAGCAGTCCCACAACATTCTGACACTCGATGACACTCGAGCACCCTGTCAGAAAAGTCTAGTGGCTGGAAATGACCTTTTTACAGTGTCTGCTCTAATGTTAATGTAGTTTTCTTGTGTTTACATAGATGAATATGGCCATGGTGTAAATGCACTGTACAGTTACGATTAGATCATTATGATAACATGATATCGTTGCCTTCAGTGATTTCCTGAAGATAAATACCAAAAAAAAAAAAAGTAACTGAAATAGCTACAGCAGTCGCGATCATCTATCTTATATGAAGCAAGAGCTCACAATCAGTGGTGTAGTCGGGGCTATACGCACGTATACTCTGTATGCCTACTTTTTTCCACTAACTGTTTGGGTATTATGACTTCTGAGGATCAATAATTGCGTATACCTTCGGTATACTCACTTGTTTTGCTGATTAGACATCCCTAATTTATGTGCATTCGCATCCCCTTTAACTGTATACCAAATGTTTTTTTTAACTCTCATCTTAATTTGTATTTTGAAGTCAACTGAATATGTCTCGCTGAAACAGTCAGGTAAAATTATAATACGGGTTGGGTGGGTAATAGTACACCACCTTTTTTTTTAGGACTACACCACTGCTTACAATGCCATATGATGACATGTGGAGGTGTTGTGGTGCTGTCCCATTTCTTAGAGGTAAATTTTGAAGCCCTTCCCCTTCACCCTCTGTTTCAAGGGCCAAGTGGAAGGGGTAGTGGTACAAATAGAATGGGGATTGGGCCTTAATATAATACGGTTTGGTATATTTAGTTTCGGCCCACAGCTCCCAATCAACTTTTGTTTTTTGGCCCTTTTATAAGAAAAAGATTGGGCACCCCTGCTTTAGAGGGTTTGGATTTCAAAGTTATTTGTGTTTTATGTGTATGCTAGTGCAAAGAAATGTCTCTTTTTTATATATATATATATATATATATATATATATATATATATATATATATATAATTATTTTTGGGGGGGTTTCACCTTTATTCGGTAGGACAGTTGAGAGTATTGACAGGAAAGCAGAGAGAGGGGAAGGATTGGCACAGGACCACGAGGCGGAATCGAACTCGAGTCGCCGTGAGCACCAGAGTGCATGTGTCGACCCACTAACCACTACACCACTGGCGCCAATGCCAACAAATGTCTTTAATATGTATTTAAACCGACAGAGCTTGCCTGCTCCCTGAACTGTACTATACACATACAGTACACCTTTTTTTCCTTTTCCTTTTGTGTATGAGACATCTTTTAATGTGTTTTCTTACACACGCTTCAAAGCTATATAAAAGTGCAACTGCAGCTGCTTTTAGTGTTTCCCCCTTGATTACAAAGTTAATTATTTCAGCTTTACACACAGTGTCAAGTCCTTGTGCCTGGCGGCAATTAGAGATGTGCATTCATTAAAACCGCCCGTACTCTTTCTCTAATGCAGCCATCAGCTATTGGCTGTGTCTAACCATCCACACAATGGGGGAAACTAATTAATAAGTGCGCATTCACACAGTTATAAACACACATGTGCAGCCCTCTTTATGTAGAGCGCACATTCTGTAGATAAATGGATGCAAATGTTTGGAGTGCAGCTCATGCTTATAGGGTAATAAAAGCTTTATTGGATTCCTGAAAGACTTAGTAAACATATTCCGTTTGCCTGATAAAACGGAAGAGCTGCTACGTAGGATGCATCTGAAAGCTGAAAAATATTTAATGCAAACAGAGGTGGGGATTCTGTGCATTTGATTCCATTACATTTGACTACATTACTTTAAAATAATGGTTTGTTGATATTGTTTAATTGCAAAATAATAAAATATGTCTTAAACATAGATCATTAACATTACTTTAATGTAAATTAAGAATTATTATGATTTTAATAAGAATTATAAACGGCATGTACGTTTTTTTATTATAAAAAATATAAAAAAAACATTAAAATATATCTTTGCACTAGAGACAAAGTGACATTTTAATAGCATTGTATTTTTACAATTCAATTCATGGTTAATTTCTATGCACTGTAAAATGTAATAAGTTGACCTGACTTAGAAATTTTAAGACAATCAGATTCCTCAATTTTTCTTAGTAAAGTTGTGTATTTATTTTAAGTGAGCATAACTTAAAACAGCTTGTATTTACAACTTCTTAATGAAGTAAACTTCAGTACCGTTGACTCAAAATAATTAGTTGAGAACTTCTTATTAGTGTTCACATTACTAATATTAGTTAACCAATTGCCTTAAAATGATCAAGTAAGCTGAACTAAAACATTTAAGTAAAGACAAAAACCAATACCTTACCTCCTTTCTCAATTTTTATTTATTTATTATATAAATATTATTGTATTAATTTATTATTATCATTATTATTATTATTATTATTATTATTATTATTATATAAATATTTTATTATCATTTATTATATGATCATATAAATATCATTAAATTCATAATAATAATATATTATAATATATTAAAATGTTTATAAATTTTAAACATCAAAGAATTGGAGTTATGCTTAAGTTTTAATTCTTCCACCTGTTTCCTCAATTCCCTCATCGCCATTCTCTATCATTAACATACTTTTGACACATGACCACATTGTGTGACACATGACCAGTTGTGAATACATATTATTGTAAGTCAAGATTACATGAATCTATTTAGTCTAACAACTAAATGTGCTAAAGAAAAGTTGGGAACACTTGTTTAAATATTGTAAAGTGTACAAACTTCTTCATAATAAGTTAACTGCACTTAACTTTATCAGTGAGAACAGCTATTGCTTTTACAGTGTAGCACTTTCACAATGTAGATTGTGTCAAAGCAGCTTAACATAGAAGTTCTAGTAAATTGAAACTGTGTCAGTCCAGTTTTTAGTTTATAATTTTATTTAATTTCAGTGTGGTTTCTCAGTATTTCCTACACTGTTTTTGTATTCTGGAGAAGTTTTTACTACTGGAATAAAAACAATTTTACATTTTAAAAAATAATTAAGGTCAAATTTATTAGCCCACTTAAAAATGTGTCTTCGATATGGCTACAGAACAAATCCCTTGTCCAGTGACTTGCCTAACTAACCTAGTAAAGCATTTAAATCACACATTAAGCTGATTAATTCAATTTCAATTCATCTTCATTTCTGATGGCTTTCACAATGTAGATTGAGTCAAAGCAGCTGTGTCAGTCCAGTTTTAGAGTTGAAGTTCAGTTCAGTGTGGTTTAAATTTTTACATGTTGCTGCATGGCAAATAAATGAATGCCATGAACATGAGAATTTTAACTATAAAGCTGAATTAATATGAAGGATATATCAAAGGATTCAAGACAAACGGGGGCTAATGTCATTCCATTTTACAAAGACTTTTTATAACCAAATGATTTTTTTTCAAAACTACTGTACATGAATGGCTAGGAGCAAGAAATTTATCAATATAAAATAGTAAGCAAATGTTGCTTTCAGTATGGTTTTTACACCTGCAATACTGGTTTCATTTTCCTTTGTTGAACGAGAATTATTTCATTAATGAAAGACAGACATGTACAGGCTAGTAACCTGTAATACTTTCAGTGTATTCAAACTCTCTTTTTTATAGACAAATCAATAGCTACGTTTCAATCCACCTATTTTCATGCACATTTTCAATATGCGCATAAAAAATTGGTTGATGGAAACGCCAAGATGCACATAACTTTTGAAAATGACATAAAATATGCATGCGCACAACTGAGTATGATTAACTTTTTATTTAATAATAAAAGATAAATAAACTATGATGAAAACACTTTTACCGCAACAAATTCCAGTACATGCATGATAAAAATGTGTGTGAATGTACAAACCAGCAGGCTGAGCACATTGTAAAAAATCTGAAATGGTGTTTTGGTTATTCTAAAACGTCTTAACTGTTTCAGTATTAGTGTTATTATATTAGCCGAGCCTCCCTATACGCAACCCATACCGCCGAACCACCAGGGGCCGCCCCTTGCTCTTAAATGTGAGTCTGTTCTGTGCTTTCACTTTGTTTATGGCGGGATTCCCTTTCCTTTTCATTACAGATGCTGTCTCCCCCTCATATGCAATCCTCAAAACAGTCATATAGCGGTGCATGACTGTCAACTGACGCGCTCAATAGTGATAAATAGACGCTGTTTTCCAAACAGATTCTGTATACGGTATTTGAAACACAGCTAATGATGTTGTCATTTGTTGCCAGATTTTAGTATAGTGTTTTTCACTATTTCTCTTTGTCTGTGTGTCCCACAGGTAACATTTTCGTGGTGAGTTTGGCAGTGGCGGACCTGGTGGTGGCCATTTACCCATATCCGCTGGTCCTGACCTCCATATTTCACCGGGGCTGGAACCTGGGCTACATGCACTGCCAGATCAGCGGCTTTCTAATGGGTGTCAGTGTAATCGGCTCCATTTTCAACATCACCGGCATCGCAATTAATCGCTACTGTTATATATGCCACAGCCTCAAGTATGACAAGCTGTACAGTGACAAAAACTCAGTCTGCTATGTACTGTTAATCTGGGCCTTGACGGTGCTCGCTATTGTGCCCAACTTGTTCGTGGGCTCCCTGCAGTATGACCCGCGGGTTTATTCCTGTACATTCGAGCAGTCGGCAAGCTCAGCGTACACCATCGCCGTCGTCTTCTTTCACTTCATCCTTCCCATCATGATCGTCACCTACTGTTACTTGCGGATCTGGGTTTTGGTCATACAGGTGCGACGGCGAGTCAAGCCTGACAATCGTCCCAAGATCACGCCTCACGATGTGCGAAACTTTGTCACAATGTTTGTGGTTTTTGTGCTTTTCGCCGTGTGCTGGGCACCATTAAACTTCATCGGTTTGGCGGTAGCCATTTCTCCAGAGCGAGTGGTTCCTTTAATACCCGAATGGCTCTTTGTGGCAAGTTATTTCATGGCTTACTTCAACAGCTGCCTCAATGCAATCGTCTATGGAGTGTTGAACCAGAACTTCCGTCGAGAGTACAAACGCATTGTGGTTTCCGTATGTACTGCAAGGATCTTCTTTGGGGAAAGTTCAAATGAAGCACAGGAAAGACTGAAGAGCAAACCTTCGCCACTCATGACTAACAACAATCAGGTGAAGGTAGACTCGGTTTGAGGTGTACATGAGAGGTGAACTCAAATAAGCAAATTTTATTTAGGAAACAAAAAAACTGATAACCAAATATGGAAGCCGTGTTTAGCCCTGAAACTGTGATTTGTTGCCTCAACACAATCGAAACAAACAGGAAGTTGTTATCATTGTCTTTTATAAAGCACTTTTTTCATTGTTGGTCAGAAGTACTTGTATGTATGAATACCTTGTTTTAATGTTTACAGTGACTATATCGAGAAATCTATGTAAGACATACTTTATGTAACGGTTTTATATGAATTGTCTTTGTCTGAAGAGAACAAAAACAAATATGAAGGTATGAATGGTTTTTAGAGTGCAGCTGTCAAGCTTCCAGAAGTAAAAACTGTTCATTTTCTCCATGGGGATTTAAAAAAAAATATAAAAACCTGTTGTTGAGGTTGTTAATCAATGCTAAATTATTTAAAACCATCTGATGCTTTTACCATCTGATACCCCCCTAGCGTGACTTCCGCGACAGCCAAACACCCCCCCCCCCCCTAACGTGATTCCAGATTTTTTTTTTCTCAGCAAACCTATTGAACACACAACTGTACCTTTGTCTTTTTGTCTACAGTTGAAGTCAGAGTTATTAGCCCGCCTGAATTGTTAGCCCCACTGTTTATTTTTTTTCTCCCAATTTCTGTTTAACAGAGAGATTTTTTCAACACATTTCTAAACATAAGTGTTTCATTTTACCAGTTGGTTTGGTTTAAGGATTATAAGGGTTTAATCAAGACATTTTAAAAGTCCCTATGGGAAAAATGAATGGACAAAAAAAGCTTCTGGAACTCTGCTGAAAAAAAGTGGATGGGCACTAATGCACTCTATTACTGTATATAAATACATATTGACTGTGTTTCACTGATGTTGATCATTCAGTGGCGAATGAAGAATAGCGTTTGTCAAAATGATACCACGAACATCAGCATATCTACAATGCCTGGCCACTATTGTGACCAAAACTTTACAAACACTCTACCAAAAGAGTTTGTTATGGAGTTTACTGCTTTGAAATGACCTCACCCGGTTCGACACTGTTACTCTCCATTTGAGAAAGCAATACTCCTGGATTGCTGCTTTCCCACAATTCCCTACAAATATGTAAGTATGGGATTCCTTTTCTTTAGGGTCTATGTTCTTTCTCTTCACTTTTCCCTTTTTTATTTGTCTTTGTCTATTTAAATGTTTTATCTTTTCTCCTTTTTCTCTTTCTCTCCACTCTTTGTATGCATGGATCTAATGACAAGTTCATATGCAAACTGAATTAAAATAATGAAATTAAAATGTTTGATGAATAAAAAAATGACTCTCTGAATTCATTCATTTCATTTATTTTCCTTCAGCTTAGTCCCTGACTTTCAGAGGTCGCCACAACGGAATGAACTGCCAACTATTCCGGCATATGTTTTACGCAGCGGGCATACCCATACCCATACTTGGAAATACCCATACTGTACACTCTCACACACACTCATACACTATTGCCAATTTTGGTTACCCACTTAACCTGTAGTGTATGTCTTTGGGCTATGGGGGAAACTGGAGCTCCCGGAGGAAACCACAGGGAGAACATGCAAACTCGGCACAGAAACACCAACTGGTCCAATCGGGACTCATACCTGATTTAGACCTGATATTCTGAATATGCAATAGAATCAGACTTAACACTGCAGTAATAACATGGATACATTAAATCAAGCAATACAAAAGCGAATTTCTGTATCTGTACAACACAAAATGTCACTGCATTTATGAATTGGGTGTTTTCAGATCTGCTGTGACAGTCAATTAACCCTTTACTGTTTTAAAAAAATTGCTTTTTGAAAAAATATATACTTCAAGTAATAATAATAAATTCTTATTATAAAAAGTGAAAAATGAACCCTAAAGGTACAGTGCTCAGCATAATTGAGTACACCCCATTTTGAAAATGTATATATTTTATCAATTTCTCAGTGAATATAGGCAATGTATTTTGGTGCATTCAAACAAAAGTGATTTTTTAAACATATCCTCCTGAGACTCAAAAAAAAAAATCTTTTTTTTTCTGTGATTTCCCACATCCTTTAGGTTTTTTTAAAAAAAATCTACAATTTAGAGTTTTTACATTTTGTTTTTATTTTTAATTTTACAGCATGTCTACTGTAGTGGACCACAGGACCATTTTAATTTGAAACGACCGCCACTTAGACAACAAAACTGTACAGGATATGGTTGTAAAGGGATAATAATCCAATATTAATGTAACAAAAACAAAACAAAAGCTATTTTTTCCTTTTGTAATGAAATTCCTGAAATAGTTATTCTGAAAGACAGCCGAACTCAAAAAACAAAACAAACAAACAAACAAAAAAAAAACTCTAACATAAAAGCAATTTAAAACTGATTGTCATTTTCTAATTGTCTCTAATTCTCTAATTGTCTGATTGTCAGACTCTAAATCGGAGTCTTTCTCAACCATCTTATAAAGAATCCTCTCTGCTTCAGTTCTGTCCCTACAACATGCAGTCATTAATTACATTAAGATGGTCCTGGTGTCCACTATAGTGGAAATTTTAAAAAAGGATGATATTTTGAAACAGAAACAAAAAAAAAAGCTAAATGTATTGTTTCTGACACTTTAATAAACAAATATATATGTAATAATAATAGTAAAAAAACTTTTAAAAAGCTAAATTTTACATACCTCTCTCCTTCCCATGAAATGTGCTTTTTTGTATGTCAGCCATTTTGGATGCAGTGTAAGACGTGGTTCCTAGCATGCCTGCTAATCAAATGACATATCACTAGAAAGCACAGGATGTCATCTGAACAGTACAACAGGACTTGACAGAGGAGAAAATTCATGAAAACACAATGTCCACTTCAGAGGACACAAGTCAATGGGAGTCTCAGGAGGATATGTTAATTAAAATAATATTTTAGTGAAAGATAATACAATTAAATTCAAGCAAAATATTGCAAAAATCTACAAAATTTCAACAAAATTAAGCTCTTTTTTTGGCTTCTCTTGATTTTTCCTCTTTTTAAAATTTGGATTTAATATTTTTCTATAACATATACATTTGGGTGTACTAGTTTTTGGACTGTTATCATGAGTTATTTTGTTAGATAAGCTCCAGATTTGGCTTCAGTACTGACTAATCTAATGTATATGCACAAATATAATATTTTACAGCTTCCTATTAAAAATATGAATTTAAAATATAGATTTGTGAGGGGTGTACTTATATATGCTGAGCACTGTACAAAAGTGAACCTTAAAGGTACAAAAGTAAACCTTAAAAGGTATAAAGTAGAGCTGCACGATATTGGAAAAATCTGATAAATTGAATAGCTCCCGTTTTTAGAGAGTCTAACAGTATTTAGGTATGGAAACTGAATAATCACAATGCAAAAAATGGCTTTCTTTGCTTTTTCTTGTTTCCAGTCCACATCTAAAAGTTCTTAAATCAAGTAAAAATAATATATTGTTTTGTTTTCAAGTTTAGAAGAAAAAAGTAAGAACTAAGAGTTTATAACAAGCAAAATTATCTGCCAGTGGGGTCAGTGAAATAATCTTGTTTTCACTTTAAAATGTACATATTTAGACTAGAAACATGACAAAAATTCCAAGTAAGAACATTTTTAGAGAATTGCATAAATTCTGTTTAAATACAGTAATTAAATACAATTCTGGAGCTCCTGTTGAACTGTAATTCACTGCCACAGCCATATCACTCTGCAGCCCAAGACCAGTTACTCACTAAAGCTAAGCAGGGCTGAGCCTGGTCAGTACCTGGATGGGGGACCACTGGGAAAACTAGGTTGTTGTTGGAAGTGGTGTTAGTGAGGCCAGCAGGGGGTGCTTGATCAGTGGCCTGTGTGAGTCCTAATGCCCCAGTAAAGTAAAGTAAAGTAAAGTAAAGTAAAGTAAAGTAAAGTAAAGTAAAGTAAAGTAAAGTAAAGTAAAGTAAAGTAAAGTAAAGTAAAGTAAAGTAAAGTAAAGTGAAGTGGACATTATACTGTCAGTGAGTGCTGTCTTATGGATGAGACGTTAAACTGAGGTCCTGAATGTCTGTAGTCATTAAAAATCCTATGGCACTTTTCGTAAAGGCTTTAATCCCGGTGTCCTGGCCAAAAATTTCACCATCGGCCCTACCATCATGGCCTCCCAATCATCCCCATCCACTGGATTGGCTCTATCACTGTCTGTTTCCACTGGGGGTAGGGTATGGTTCTGTACGCTTTTATGGCCATTTCCACTGTCAAAAGGTACCAAACAGCAAACCGTACCATACCACTTTTTGTGTTTCCTTGTGTACTAATGTCTCCCTGTACAGTACAATACAAATGTGTACCTGTTGAAAAGATACCACCCCAGTGACAGATTTTGTACCTTTATTTTTAAAAGTGTAGTTCCTCACTTTAGAATTATGATTTGGAGGTTGGAGGTATTCTTATTTACATATCATTTTTATTAGTTTGTTTGTTCATAAAGTTGTGTACATCTGGGACTTTTAATTTAGAAAATATGATCCTATTTCAGTTATACTACATTTAGTGTAAAGACTTTAAAGCTCAGTGTCTTAAAACCATTCAGAATGTTGAGATTGCATTCCAGTTTCAAAGTGGTGAATATTTTTTCCTTAAAACAGGTGAATATTTTTTTCCTTAAAACAAGCAAAATTATCTGCCAGTGGGGTCAGTGAAATAATCTTGTTTTCACTTTGAAATGTAGATTTTTGGCCTAGAAACATGACAAAAAATCTAAGTGAGATTTTTTTTTTTTTTTTGTGAATTTTATAAATTCTAGTGTAGTTTCTCACTTTAGAATTATGATTTAGGGGTTGCAGGTATTCATATTTAACATGTCATTTGTTTGTTCATAAAGTTGTGTACATCTGGGACTTTTAATTTAGAAAACGTGATCCCATTTCAGTGATGCTACATTTAGTGTAAAGACTTTAAAAGCGCAGTGTCCCCAAACCATTCAGAATGTAGATAGTGCATTCCAACTTCGAAGGGATGGATTTTTTTCCCCTTAATACAAGCAAAATTATTTGCCAGTGGGGTCAGTGAAATAATCTTGTTTTGCTTTGAAATGTAGATATTTGGCCTAGAAACATGACAAATTTTTTTTGTGAATTGTATAAATTTTAGTTTAGTTCCTCACTTTAGAATTATGATTTAGGGGTTGGATGTATTCTTATTTACGTGTCATCTGTAGTAGTTTGTTCATAAAGTTGTGTACATCTCAGACTTTTAATTTAGAAAATGTCATCCCCATTTCCGTGATGCTACATTTAGTGTAAATACATTAAAGTGTCTCCAAACCATTCAGAATGTAGAGATAGTACATTCCAGTTTCGAAGGGGTGACTATTTTTTCCATGTTTTAATTTAACTGGAATAAAATTACATTTAATCATTAAAAGATGAATTTAAATATTGCATAATGACTTTATTGCTTAAATTATATCAATATTAAAAGTAATAGTCAAGTTGCTCATAGTTTGTTTAAAGATATTATTATTTGTTTAGTTTTGAATAAAAGATAAAAATGCAAAATAAAACCAAAAATTGCAGAAGAAAATCTAATTTGTTTTCAGAGGTACTGTCGCCTTCTGATACTGTCGCCTTGTTGTTCTGCAAGCACACAACAAAGGAGTATGAAACTTAAGCAGCCTTTACTTATATCCACAATTCAAATTCTAGAGTACTTTAAATAAGGCAACATGATACAAGGAAAATGGATGCTTTACTTTGACTGAAAAAAAGATCAATGCAATGAATTTTACAGGGTGTAAAAGAATAAATATAACCCAGTCATTTAAATGCATCATCATTTGAATGACACTGGAAATGGGGCAAAAAAGTACAGTATTAGACTGAAGCTTATGCAATAGTTTTAGCCGAACGCCCACCAATGCTCTCTCTCTCTCTGAAACCTGACACGGTACGGTGACATCACTCAGTTTAATCCAACCCGACCGACCAAGCAAACGAGTGTGTGAGAGAACGAATGAGCAACATAAAAATGCCAGGATTTACACTGCCCTCTAACAGAATTATGCACTAATCTGCGCCTCTCCTGCCTCCATCGCCCTCTGCGACCAAAAGATTCATATCTATATATAAAATTGAATGTTATATGTAGAAGGAGGGGTGATTTACTTTGACCCCATCCAGGTGTGTTTATGGTTGAGACATGAGAGGTTGTCAATTTTGTGGAGGCTGTAATTTAGAGAGCTTGGAATTTTCTGTGATTTTAAGATCAATAATTCTGTGTTGGCTTGCTGTTTCTTGTACACAAGATATGGGCTATTTTAGAGCCGGACAGCAGCTTATCAAGGTTTAGCATGTAGTTGTAATATTTTGATATCAGAAATAGTCCATTTAATTTGAGTGATTTGCAGATGAGCCTATAAGGTCTGCTCTTCCAGACAGAGATTAAGACTATTCCTAGACTATAACGGATTTTCAGTGTAGAATCACCTGTACAATGAGTGATTTGACCCACTTTTTTTATTCCATCTCTAAGCAACCAATCCCGGTTGTATGTTTATGGGTTTTGTGCATTCATGCTTTACCACTAGGGAACAGATTAAAGTCTATTCAATCCTTGAGTGAGCATGTGTATCTTCTGTACCTCATGTTTGTCATCAGTAAAAATGAAAGCCTCGAATCAGACACATTTTTTGTTCATGACACTGACCTCATTCTTTCTCTCTTTTTTTTTAACTTCTGTGTTTCTGTAGTTTAATGGTTTTTTAAACATTATATAAAAAAAAACTGTGTGGACTATGATGTTTCAACATCTCTGATAAGTAATAAATGTCATATGCATTCATTCATTCATTCATTCATTTTCCTTTGGTTTAGTCCCTTTATTATCAGGGGTCGCCACAGCCAAACGAATCACCAACTATTCCAGCGTATGTTTTATGCAGCGAATGCCCTTTCAGCCGCAACCCAGTATTTGAAAACCCCCATACACTCTCGCATTCACACACACACTATGACCAATTTAGCTTATTCAGTTCACCTATAGCGCACTGTGGACTGTGGGCTGTGGGGAAAAGTGGAGCACCCGAAGGAAACCCATACAAACACAGGGAGAACATGCAAACTTCACACAGAAATGCCTATTGGCCCAGCTGGAACTCAAACCAGCAACCTTCTTGCTGTAAGGTGGCAGTGCTGACCAATGAGCCACCGTGCCACCACACACCAGTACATCAGTGTCTGTACTCTTGAAAGACACTGAGTAGGCTATAATGAGCGATGAGCTCAGTAATCATTTGCTCAACTATTGCCTTTGCAAATGTATTTACTCTTCCAAGTAAAAAAGTTGTGTAAAAAATGGCTCTTATGCCAGAACTTGGATAAATATGCATTCCGTCAGTGGCATTGTGATGAAAACGAGCCCAAGCTCATCTTCACGGGGAGAAATGTGAGTTAATTTGAGAGAAAGCCCTAGCCCATAGGGAATTTCTACATTTTTACCCTAAGTAATCCTTTTTTACACAAGATGTGTAGTTTGGCTGTTGTATGTTTATTTCATGTTCATATTTCAGGGATTTTCAAGGTCTGGATCCACCTCCATGATCTATTTTTAAGAGCAGTACATTGAAAAACAAATAGTTCACTGCAAACAATTCATATAAACTATTTAAACCAACAAATTAAGTTGTTGAACAGTTGAACATTACTAAATTTAAATGGAGTTAACTTGTTAACAAAGGTTCGGTGGTGGAACCACACCTCACTTTGCCTCCTTAACCGACCACCTACTCCCTAAAACCTATTTAAGGCAGACCAGACCTCTAGCACAGTTCTTCTCATTCTTTCGAACCCACCTTCCCTCTAGGTTGAATCAGGGGGTCCAATCACTCTACCAAAATATTACAGAGATGGTACCCTCACTCTAAGTCTCTGCGCATCATTGTAGGACACCCAATCAACCTACCTACCTGTTCACTGTTTATCCGCTTACTTCCCTTCCCCTTCATCCCACTGTTCTCTTACCATCCTCTTCATCCCAACATCCCTATAATGAAATCTTGTGGCCCATGCTGGTAAATTGTTTGTTTAAATTCAGCCCATATAAATTGTTTGCAACCACTTTACTTAAAAAAAAAATTAATCCAATGAATGTTTTTTGTGTGTGTAATTGTGATTAAAGTTTAAAAGTGTGGATTTACATCATTGATCAATGGATGTTAAATGCATAATTTTATTAGTATTTTAATGTCTTTTCAGCTATGGTTTGTGACATCAGCATATGACATTTGTTGAAACTAGGAGACACTGCCGCAGTGAGGTATTTCAGTGGGTGAGGATGTCCTATTCCAGAACAGAAAAGCTGATGAAGAAAATTGAGTTTTCAAAGATGATTGGACAGAGAGGTACGCATTCGTTTTTTCTCCAATAATAATACAACAAAAACTGTTGGAGATGTACAGTAAAGAGTAAATGAAAGTAGCCGTGTAAATGAAAACACCAATATGACACAGAAGTTATAATAATACAACCATTATATTATATTATATTATATTATATTATATTATATTATATTATATTATATTATATTATATTATATTATATTATATTATATTATATTATATTATATTATATTATATTGTGACAGTGGCTAAGTGGTTGGCACAGTTTCCTCACAGTTCCTCTAAGTGCTCTGGTTTCCCCCACAGTCCAAAGACATGCGATTTAGGTTGATTGAATTAACTAAAATATATGCCAGAGTAATTGGTGGTTCATGCTGCTGCGGCAATCCCTGATAATGCAAAGAACAAGCTGAAAGAAAAGTTAGTGAGTGAGTCAGTATGTTTAAAGTGACTGTATTTCAGATTTATTTGGATTAACATGACAAAATAACACCCGGTTACAGGATTTATGACTGTTAGCAGAACTGAAGGTCAGAATATAGGCTACTATAAACGCATCACAGACGATGACACAATATCATGAAACAGAAGTGTCATAATTAGTTGATACAGCCACTGTGGAGAGGCACAGAATGAGGTATAAAATGAGCCAGACAACTGTTCTCGAATGACTTTATTCTCAAATCGGATGATATTTCTAGTTTGCAAGTACTGTTAAATACAAATGCTGCTCAGTCTTACAGAACTGTATGAAACTGAATACAACTACTGTAGTCTTGAAGGAAAACAACCCATGATGAACAAAAAATGATCCCAGGTTATCATTCTACACATTTCACGTCTTTCGGATGAGACGTTAAAACGAGGTCCTGACTCTCTGTGGTCATTAAAAATTCCATGGCACTTCTCGTAAAAGAGTAGGGGTGTAGCCCCGGTGTCCTGGCCAAAGTCCCTCAATTTGCCCTTACGATCATGGCATCCCAATCATCCCCATCCACCGAATTGGCTCTATCACTGTCTCTCGACTCCACCAATAGCTGGTGTGTGGTGAGCGCACTGGCGCCGTTGTCCTGTGGCTGTCGTCGCATCATCTAAGTGGATGATGCACACTTGTGGTGGTGTGGAGGGTCCCCCCTCATGATTGTGAAGTGCTTTGGGTGAATGGCCATACACAATAAATGCGCTATATAAATACACATTACATTACATTACATTACATTACATTACACTGTAGTGACTACTGCACGTCATGATTTTGCCAAGTACGATGCAATCCTGGATTAACATCTGTGTTGATCCTGGAACATCATTTCTGTTTGAAAATGTAATACATACCTATTCCCTACCCCTAAACCCAACTATAACTGTAAATTATACTTAAAATCAGAGGGAAATAATAGTTAAATAAAAATAAGGTAGAAATGCATAAAAGTAATCATAAACCTAATGTTAAATGTGTCTCTTTTTGATTGGCTGACTGGAATGTTGTTCTAGGATCAACATAGATGTTAATCCAGGAACATGTCCTACTTGGTGAAATCAGGTTGGCGAGTGATGACTACTAATCTTTGACATGTAAAGCAAATGGTTAATGTATGATTTAATTGTTTAGGCTAAAACGGTAGCCTACTAAAAAAAATCTTACAGGAATAATTAACCCCAAAATGAAAATTTGATCATCATTTACTCATCCACAACTTGTTCCAAACTAGTTTGAGTTTCTCTCTTTATTTTCCAGTTCTTCTGTCAAACACAAATGATAATAATCTGAAGAATGCTGGAAAAAAAAACTGCCATTGATGTCCGTAGTATTTGTTGTTCTAACTATGGATGTCAATGGCTGCTTTGTACCAACATATCTTGTTTTGTCTTCACCATAAGAAAGAAATTCATAAAGGTTTAGAACTACTTTTGTGTGAGTACATGGTAAAGAAATGTTTATTTTTAGATGAATTATTCTTTTATTCTGCACGGTAATATAATATACACTCACTGGCCACTTTACTAGGTACACTTTCCTAGTACCTGGTTGGACCCCCTTTTGCCTTAATAACTGCCTTAATCTATCAACAAGACATTTGCATTTGCATTTCAAAGTCACCTAAATCACCTTTCTTGTCCATTCTGATGCTCGGTTTGAACTGCAGCAAATCGCCTTGACCATGTCTACATGCCTAAATGGATTGAAACGCTGCCATGTGATTAGCTGACTAGAAATTTGCGTTAACTAACAGTTGGACATGTGTACCTAATAAAGTGGCCGGTGAGTGTAATATTGTCAGAATATTTCTAGAATGTCTGAAAAAATCCATTTAAATATAGTCAAAAAGGCAAGCTGCTAACCATTCAAACCCTCTTGGGCAATGGCATACCAAAATAAAAAAGTTCTGTTGGATCAATCCTCAAGAAACACTAAGCAAACAATTTACTTAGATTTATTTCTTTGCACTTTAGAAAAAACTGCTAAGTGACAATGCTGTGTCAACACACTATTTAAACATGCTCTCTTTCATAACCTCCCGCCCCAGATCCGTCACCACTCTTTGCTCTGGGACTTCATGTTTTATGAATAAAGTACTGGCTGTAGACATTTATTTTCTTGAAACCTGTTAGAACTTGTGCTGCTGCTTATATACAATGTGATGGGCTTCACTTCAATGCAAATGTAGTTTAAACTATGCCTGCGATATTGGAATATAATATTTAATTATATAAATGTTTGCAAGCCCAAATAGCATCTCTAGTGCCACCTGATTCTTCAGAAATCTTTTTAATATATGCTGATTTGCTGCTGGTGCAACACGGTGGCTCAGTGGTTAGCACTGTTGCCTCACAGCAAGGTCTCTGGTTCGAGTACCGGCTGGGTCAGTTGGCATTTCTGTGTAAAGTTTGCATGTTCTCCCTGTGTTGGTGTGGGTTTCGTCCGGGGGCTCCAGTTTCCCCCACAGTCCAGACATGTACTATAGGTGAACTGAATAAGGTAAATTGGCTGTAGTGTGTATGTGTGTCAATGTGTGAATGCAAGACTGTATGGGTGTTTCCCAGTGTTGGGTTGTGGCTGGAAGAGCATCCATATGCTGGATAAGTTGGCGGTTCATTCTGCTGTGGCGACCCCTTATTAATAAAGGGACAAACCCGAAAAAAAAAAATGAATGAAAATGATTTGGTACTCAGGTACTGGAAACAGATGTGGTGCTTCATCTTGTTTAGGTTTACCATGACACACAACCATTCAAAGTTTTTAATTAAGTTAATAATTCATATAAATTCATAATAAGAAACATTAATAATTGAGTACCATGTAGGTATAACATAATAACTGAACAGTTTATAATAATATGACACTAGTGATGGCACTTGAAATAGTGATGGCTCTTACAAATTCAGCTCTGTCATCACAGAAATAAATTGCATTTTAAAATAAATTCAATTGAAAAAGAAGAAATAAATAAAATGTGGCCTGGTTCTATATAAAATGTATATGTTATACATAAAAAATTTAAAGCAGAGATAAAAACAATAATAAAAAACTGCTATGAAACTGCTATATCTCATCTATGAAACAGATGAGATATTTAGCAGAGAATTTTCATTTTATACTTTTATTTTTATGTCACCCTCTGTGTTCTGAGGAATTCGTCTGTTGCTTTCTAAAATGAATGAACGTCCAGTTAGAAGTGAATGGGACGTGAAGCAAGTCACATGACAGAGCATGCATCATCCAGATTGGTGGCTGTTGCTTAATGGCAGCCATGTTGATTTGTGATTCACGCAAACATTCACACTGCAACTCAAATGGCGTGCAGTCTTGACAGGTGAGTAATATATTGGCAGATTAATTAAAATGTAGATTTACCGAGGCACAGTTTCAGTTTTCAATCCAAGAAGATGGCCTTCGGCAGTATGTAATCCTGTTTCACACCACATGTATTATGCTAACAGCAAGTGTTGTGATTTCACAATAAACGTTTCTCAGCAGACTACAATAAACAGTGATTTTACATTTATTAGAAAGTGCCTTATACTGGAATGCAATCCTAGTCCTATTAAAATAATTTTTTATTTTAAAGAATAATTTCCAACTTTTTAATAAGAATTTAGTTAAGAAAATTAGATGCAAATATGTTGCATTTCCTCTTCCTCCAAAATAAAAAGTACATTTTAAAATAATGTATGATATTTACCCTACAAAGGAGTTTCTGAGAAAAGATTTAATGTGAATTGTAATGTTTGCCAATTCTGCAATAGTGATATTGAAACTGTTGAACATCTATTTCTTCATTGTAATTCGGTTAATCCTTTCAGGCCTGATGTGGGCAACTGGATAAAGCAATATATTTTATATGTTTCCTTCTATTTGCTGGGACATTGTGAAATTTGGAGTACGTTGGAACAACAAGGATGATCACTTACCTGCAAATTGTTTACTTATTTTACTTGAATTCTTCATTCATAAGTGCAATATTTTGAAGACAGCTCCTCAATTGATTGCCTTTAAAAAGGAGTTTGCCACCTATTTAGAGGCTTTAAAAATAATGAAGGGTGAGAAGGCTAAACAATTAAGTGATTTGTTTCAAGAACATGCTTTTATTTGACCCTCTTACAGAGTTTCTGTTTGATGTCTGCATGGTATGTTCTTTTTTTTTTTTTGTTAAGTTATTTTTATACATTTCCTTTGTTTTGTGTAATTGTGTAGCTTTATATTTGATTCTTGTATATCTGAGATGTCTCAATCAGTTTGTGAAAGATTATGTTGGAATTCAGTTTGTTTTTGAAAGGCAAAAAAAAAAGAAATATATATATATATATATATATATATATATATATATATATATATATATATATATATATATATATATATAGTCTGGGCACATTTCTCTTTATTAAACAACTTCACAAAGTCACTGCAATGAGTGGTGAAGTTATTATGATGAAGATTATCACCACAAGAAAATAATGAGAAGTCAATATTAAAGTTATTAAATGGATAGTTTGCCTAAAAGTGAAAAAAAAGTAGATAATCAGTTATTTCTGGGTTAGCATGTTGCATATTTCATTGAATAGCATCCATAAATAATGGAATAGTTATGTGTGTGGGCCATTAAAGATTATTATTATTTCGATTGTTTTGAAATATAACTGACAAGGAGGTTGATCATACTTGCATCTAAATTAAGCTATACTGGATTGATTAAAAAAACAGGTGCATATTTAACTCCATTGTTTTATATTACTTCATAAAAGCCTGTAATGAAATAGATTTGCAGTAAATTGCAAATGGGATGAATTTAATGCTCTAATATTGGCTTAGTGGTGAAATTCCCCAGCCACCACAGTGGTGAAGTGTGCATTGTGAAGCCTGCAATATTCTAATATTAATATTCAAATAGTAAAATAAATTATATGCAGTTTATGCTAATTTTGAAAGCGGTGTAAAACAGGCCTAAGGGATCGTTATTCATGCAGTCTAAAAACTGGATGTAACTTTATTTCATTTTTTGTTAAATCGTATACAATAAATCACAGTTAGTGTTTTAATGCCAATTAACTACTGTACTCAATTAATTATCATTTAAATGCAGCTACATATGATATAGAGTAAACTACATACTATAATAGAGTAACTTGTGGAGCCTGACTGCAAGTGAGACACATTGCACCCACATTTTGGCTTGAGCCTGTGATAAAAATACATAATCTCTCTGTTTTCTGTGCATGACAGATTGAGCTGAGCGATTGCCAATACACGTTTCATATGATTTTGTTTTTCTTCTTGCATTCTTCCACCTTCTATGTTTCTCAATCCTTTCGAAGGACGGCAATTCACCCACACACCATCAACCAAGTGAATGACTATCTGAACTCGGCTCGGCTTCATCGCTCTCAGTGGTGAAGATGGATTGTATTCGTAGAGATGAAGAGCGGGAGAAAAAAGTATGGGTGAGAGCCAGAATACTGTGAGGTCAAGCGTAGACCAAAATGAATATGTAAAAGTTTGCATGTCAAACCAGGCGTTCGCTTAATTCCACGGTCCTTTTATAATTTCACTGTGAATTGAAGTAAATCTGACAGACCCCATTAATACCTGATTTAAACATCCTACTTCCTTTTGTGCTGTTCGTGTCTAACTCTCTCTCTCTATCTTTATCTCTACCAGTTTAAAACATCTGGGGCTTTTAGAGCGAGTCCATGGGAAAAGATCTCTCGACAAGGAAAGACGTTTTATCATTTGGAGAAATGGATGCACTGCATGATCCTCCTCACTCACTGTTTAGGTGAGAAATGTTCATTTCTACAAAGCCAGAATCATCTTTCTGTGTGGTGGGCAAATTTATAGTTTTAACTAACAGCAGGGTTTTAACGGATCAGGAAATTTCTGGTACATGAAGGAATTTTTTTTAAAGTTCCATTCCGTTCCATACTAAATATCAGGAAATATTCCAAGTCATGGAAAATCTGAATATTTTTGCTTGTTGCTTTACAGTAAATGTTACTTTCTATTTATCAATATACATATTTGTACTTTTTCTTGTTGTTGTGTTTATTATGGTTAGGCTATTTTCCAGCCCCGTTTTAATCCTTTCACGCGAATCAGCTTGCAGCCACTTAAGTCAAATGCAGACTGTACACTCTCAGAAAAAATGGTACAATATTGTACCAAAGAAGGCACAAACTCTTTTCACAGGGGCAGTACTTTTTTATGGAACAGAATTGTACCTTAAGACAAAGAAACACATTTGTACCATTGCAGTTTGTACCTTTTAAGGACATGATTTATTCCATGGGAAACCAAAATGAACCTTTGGCTTTTGAAACCTGCAGATACAATATTGTACCTTCATCAAAGGTACAAATCTGATCCATGAAGGTATCCCTACAGTGACAATACACTTTGTACCTTAACAGTGTCAAATGTGCACTGTCGCCTCACTGCAAGAAGGTTGTGGGTTCGGGTTCTGGCTGGGGCAGTTGGCAGTCTGGATGTTCTCCCCGTGTCCGTGTGGTTTTCCTTCAGACGCTTCGGTTTCCCCTACAGTCTTGAATAAAGTAAATTGTCCGTAGTGTATGAATGTGTGAAAGAGTGGGTGTTTCCTAGTACTGGGTTGCAGCTGGATGGGCATTTGCTGCATAAAATATATGCTGTGGTGACCTCTGAAATAGAGACTGAGCCAAAGGAAAATGAATGAATGTGAAGAATATGACAACACAGCTGTTTTACAGTAAATTTTATAATCCAGTCTATAGAGCAGGGTTTCCATAACGTTTCAGATCAACAAGTTACATGATCATAATCATCCTCAATTAGAAACATTTAAAAATCTAAAATGCTTTCTTCTTGCATGTTTCTTCAGTTGTTTGTGTTGTGACCAAATGCAGCACGTTTCGTCAGTTATTTGTGTTGTGACCGTATGCAGCACGTTTCTTCAGTTATTTGTGTTGTGACCGTATGCAGCATGTTTCTTCAGTTGTTTGTGTTGTGACCAAATGCTTTGTGTTTCTTTAGTTGTTTGTGTTGTGACCAAATGCTTTGCGCTTCTTCAGTTGTTTGTGTTGTGACCAAATGCTTTGTGTTTCTTCAGTTGTTTGTGTTGTGACCAAATGCTTTGCGTTTCTTTAGTTGGTTGTGTTGTGACCAAATGCAGTGCGTTTCTTCAGTTGGTTGTGTTGTGACCCAATGCAGTGCGTTTCTTCAGTTGTGTGTGTTGTGACCAAATGCTTTGCGTTTCTTTAGTTGTTTGTGTTGTGACCAAATGCTTTGCGTTTCTTCAGTTGGTTGTGTTGTGACCAAATGCAGCACGTTTCTTCAGTTGTTTGTGTTGTGACCAAATGCTTTGTGTTTCTTCAGTTGTTTGTGTTGTGACCAAATGCTTTGCGTTTCTTTAGTTGTTTGTGTTGTGACCTAATGCTTTGCGCTTCTTCAGTTGTTTGTGTTGTGACCAAATGCTTTGCGTTTCTTTAGTTGGTTGTGTTGTGACCAAATGCAGTGCGTTTCTTCAGTTGGTTGTGTTGTGACCAAATGCAGTGCGTTTCTTCAGTTGTTTGTGTTGTGAACAAATGCTTTGTGTTTCTTCAGTTGTTTGTGTTGTGACCAAATGCAGCACGTTTCTTCAGTTATTTGTGTTGTGACCAAATGCAGCACGTTTCTTCAGTTATTTGTGTTGTGACCATATGCAGCACGTTTCTTCAGTTGTTTGTGTTGTGACCAAATGCTTTGTGTTTCTTCAGTTGTTTGTGTTGTGACCAAATGCTTTGTGTTTCTTTAGTTGTTTGTGTTGTGACCAAATGCTTTGCGCTTCTTCAGTTGTTTGTGTTGTGACCAAATGCTTTGTGTTTCTTCAGTTGTTTGTGTTGTGACCAAATGCTTTGCGTTTCTTTAGTTGTTTGTGTTGTGACCAAATGCTTTGTGTTTCTTTAGTTGTTTGTGTTGTGACCAAATGCTTTGCGCTTCTTCAGTTGTTTGTGTTGTGACCAAATGCTTTGCGTTTCTTTAGTTGGTTGTGTTGTGACCAAATGCAGTGCGTTTCTTCAGTTGGTTGTGTTGTGACCAAATGCAGTGGGTTTCTTCAGTTGTGTGTGTTGTGAACAAATGCTTTGTGTTTCTTCAGTTGTTTGTGTTGTGACCAAATGCTTTGCGTTTCTTTAGTTGTTTGTGTTGTGACCAAATGCTTTGCGCTTCTTCAGTTGTTTGTGTTGTGACCAAATGCTTTGCGTTTCTTTAGTTGGTTGTGTTGTGACCAAATGCAGTGCGTTTCTTCAGTTGGTTGTGTTGTGACCAAATGCAGTGGGTTTCTTCAGTTGTGTGTGTTGTGAACAAATGCTTTGTGTTTCTTCAGTTGTTTGTGTTGTGAACAAATGCTTTGTGTTTCTTCAGTTGTTTGTGTTGTGACCAAATGCAGCACGTTTCTTCATTAGATTGTGTTGTGAGAACTTTCAACACGTGTGCTGTCAAACTGATGAAAATCGTTTCTTAATTTGCTGGTGTTTTTGTAATTGCATGTGTTTTTCTTAATGGGTTGGTCTACTACGATGTCATATTTTAAACTTTAGTTGATGTGTACTGTAGCTGTGTGAACATTAACAACATCTCTGAATGTAATACGCTCAAAGTTCAATGCAAAGGGAGACATTGGCTTTTACAGAGTAAGATTAGCAAAACCTACAACGAATGAATTTGGGGACTACAAAAAATACATCCGGGTTAATGACATCATAAATGCCTCAAGTTATGTGAATTCACCACATGCATATACCTTGCACAGCAACGGGGCGTGGCCAGATGTGCTTTAATGTAATAGCAGAGAAAGCTAAAATGCAGTCCAAATGCTGCTATTTCTACAGAGCTTGTTCTGTTTCTGTATTTGGGCTTCCAAAGGACACGACACAAAGAGAGAAGTGCTTGCAAATTAATTTTAATTATGTTTCTGAGAATTATAATAAATATACAGCTAACCTTTGACAAACGAGAGCTTCCAGAATCTCTTCAGAATCTCTTTTATTTGTTAAAATTTATCAATTACGTGCACTGTTTCTAGCATTAATTGTATGTTGTAGCAAGGATGCCAACAAGGATGTAAACAATCGTAAACGCTGTTTGGCACACAATTTGGCTACAAATTCATATTTATCAGCCAAACCGCTGTAAACCCCTACAATCTTCAGCAGCACGTGTAGTGTCTCTCTCTATGCGTGTCTCTGTGTGTGTGTGTCTCTTTATGCAGACGTTTTCCATGCGTTATACATCTTAAGTAACAAACTCACAAAAGAGATGAGAACGCTTCATATTACTTACACATACCTATTCCGAATACATGTGGTGAAAGACACTTGTCAGATTTTATTTTAGAGAGCATGAGGTGTGCTCGTGTGTAGTCTTCATTTTCTGTCTGATTCAGGAAGCTAATGCAGCTAACAGCTGCTCTGGCTGACTGTTTACACAGCGCTAATGCATGTGCTTGTAGGGCCATGATGTGGAGCCGATCCGCGAATCACAGCACATTATGTTAGCTGACCAATCAGAGCCTCTTAAAGAGCCCATATTATACATGAAATAGGGTCATATTTAGGTTGTAAGGGTCTCCAACAACAGTCTAATATGCATGCAAGGTCAAAAAACACTTTGATGGTCTTATAATCTGCATTTATTTTTACCTAATTATCCCAGCGACTCCCATATGAATCGTTCAGCGATTCATTTGTTCCCAAACCCATCCTCAGCGCGAAGCTAATCTGCGCTGATTGGACCGATGACAGCCTGCTGCGATTGGTCGACACAGACAAGGCTTCAGCGCGAGAGTGAAATGCCCAGCTGCTAATCTACAATATAAAAGTAGTCACAGTGCATACACGCTTCATAGTGGATTTTGGCTGCCAGTGGGTGAATGTAAACACAGACGATGGACTAGAAAATACTGACGACTAACTATTTTATTGAGCAAAAAGTCCAAGAACTGGCGAGGAGGTCACAGTCTTCTTGCTCTTTTCACACACACACACACACACAGGGCCTGCACGTCCATAGAGGACCGGCTGAATAGAGAGGGCGCGGCGCTCAGTTATATCCGCGAACACCCGTGCGTTACACACACGAGGAGACACACACACACAGAGGGCCGGCGCGTCCATAGAGGAGCGGCTAAATAGAGAGGGCGCGGCGCGGCGCTCAGTTATATCCGCGAATACCCGTGCGTTACACACACGAGGAGACACAGACACACACACACACAGGGCCGGCGCGTCCATAGAGGAGCGGCGCTCAGTTATATCCGCGAATACCCGTGCGTTACACACACGAGGAGACAATAATATTGAGCTGAAATATTTTGAAACTTGTCCGTTGCATGTGTGTAAACAGCTGATGATCCGTAATCAAAGCGGCACGCGCCGCGTTTTCAACGTGGCTTTACACGCGATATGGGAATATAAAGAGTTAACCTGATACAGTACACGCAGTTACAAGTAACAAAACACAACTAAATACATAATTTGCAAGCTAGAGTAAACGAGGCAATAATTTTAATCGCACTTACTTACACTTGTGAAATGGGGGTAGAAACTGATCCATGATGCACTGATCCATGTTCTGACAGTCTATACTGATCCTTCCTTTAACAAACTGAAGAAGTCTTCTTTGAAAGCATATAGTTTTCAGAAGCACTCAGAACTGCTCAAGGCTGGGCTATATTGCTGATGTTTCATCTTTGATTAGACTGTCCATAATATCCATCTGCACAGCGTGACTTTATTCGACCGGTGTCTCTCTGTGTGTGCCTCTGTGTGTGTGTGAGACTTTTTTTTCTGTTAGTGGGCGGGGCCGCAGGTTTCAAATCTCCCGGGTTTGCGCGCCCAACTACTTGTGTTTCGTAGCTGCGTCATCGCGAAACACCTAATGACTCGTTATCAAGACGACTCGTTTGAAGCACTATGAGTCGACTCTTTTATAGATGAATCAATAGTTTTAAACACTGTACACTTACAGATTTAAGCCTTAGCTGGATATTTCACTTCACTTAGAGCTATGTTACACACTACATGGAAGGGCATTTTCAAAAACCCATAATATGGGCTCTTTAAGGGTGGAACTTTCGGAAGAACTAGGAAATATGACAGTCATAGAGTTATATATAGTATCTGTATATAATAAAAGTAAGATATATGAAAAAAAAATTATGTGGTTTTCTACAAGTAAAGCATGAGCACATATTACTTTGCAGCTTATAAACACAAACAAACCTTAACCACAAGCACGTTAAGCTCTCTCTGCCACCGTATAGTTCACCTAAAACTGAAAATGTATTCATTTACTCACCCTCAGGTGGTTCCAAAATTTGTTTTGAGTTTCTTTATTCTGTTGAACACTAAAGATCTGAAAATCTGTAACCATTTACATTTATAGTAGGAAAAAAAAATACTAAGCAAGTCAACAGTTACAGGTTTCCAGCCTTCTTCAAAATATCTTCTTTTGAGTAAGAGAAGGGTGAGTAAAGGATGGACAGAATTAAAACTATCCCTTTAAACTTATCCACAACTGAAGCTTGATCGAATTGTTGCAAATATACAAAGGAGTCTGGTGTGAATGTTAATACCTGGTGTAAAAGTGGTCAGAAACCCACATGCACGTGTGTTTTTCATCAGCGATGTTTTTGCTGGTGCATGATGCGGGACAGGTCTGATAGACACTTATGAATATGCAATAAGACAGATCTCAGGAGACATGGCCCCACAACTTCGAACTGGGCTCCCATTTGCACCCTTCTAAACAAATATTTGCATATTCATAAATTTTTCAGCACTGACCTAGAACTAGATGTTGCGTTTTGGAGAGACTCTAAGAAGACCTATTATACCAAACAGATGCGTGGATTCGCAACATGGGAGATATGAATAATTGAATCAGCTGCACTCTTTACTAGGTTTAACCCAAACCGCTCCAGAATAATAATAATAAAGAAAGAGGAATAAATAAAAAATGCTATTTGACCATCATGAATAACCACAAGAGGACAGCTGGCCATCTATCACCCGGGAAATCAAATCACTATGGCTGGAAACACTCTGCCGGCTGCATATAGATTAGGATTATGAAGTCCCGGTGTGAAGCAGATATTAATCCCGGCTGGAATGAAAGTGTGTTGTTAATCACTTACTGATGACAGAGATAAAGTTACCTAATATGGAAAAATGACATGGAAATATGGCAGCTCATGCAACATGATTCTCATGGTGATAATGAGAGGGAAATGGGCTGGAATGTGCTGAGTTAAACAAAGTAATAAAATGCTAATCTGCGATCTATTTGTCACATGCTTTGAGGTCATTCCGGTCAATCTGATATCCTAGATGGCGCACATGTGTTGCTTTAGAACAGCTAGGACGGTGCAGCTGATATCAGCTTTGACCTGCCCTTGACTGTATTCCAGAGGCAAATCCCTACCCGCAGGTGTTCTGGGTAGATTTCGGAGCAATAACTCTCCGTGCATAAAAGCTGTGCTGGTAGGGATTTCCCTCCTGCTATTTTAAACAGGATCTGCATTCACCGCTGACGCAGGGAACGGCCGCTGTAGAGTGTTGCCCTTATTGCTTAACATGATTTATCGTCATCCTATGCTCGTCAAATAAAGAGGTCACAGAATTAAAAGCAGAGAAAGTTTGGGACCTCTTGAACTTTTTTTTTACTCTTAAGCACACTTTTTTTTTAGTATATCCAACCAGATTCACTCATTGACTTTGAGGATGGAGACTGCAAGTCAGCAGATTTTGCCCCAAGCTTTATGGCAGATGAAAGCAGAGCTCTGATGCAAGAGGACAGCAGGACCTCTGATATCCACTTTTCACTCAAGAACTCAGCAGACTTTGCCCCTGATAAAAAAATATTTTTGGTCAAAGTTTTAAAAATAACAAAGATTACTGGAATACGTTTTACGCACACACACACAAATACTACTTTAGATTTTTTTATTCGTTGTCATTACAAAAATCATTACATTTCCACACATCTTTTCAGTTTCAGGAATCTTCTCAATTTTGTGTGGTGCGGCATTATTTAGTCTACTCTGATTTTGAGTTTCTTTCTGGTCTGTTCCACTGTCAATGGAGCTGTCCGGCGAAATGACAAAGAAAGGTAATCCTGATTGGTCCTCGTGCGTGCATTCGAAATGCTTATTAGCTCACAGAAAGAACCTTCTAGAGCCAAGAGTTTGTTTCTTTGTTTGTTTGTTTTTTTTTAATAAAAATTCCTAAAATGTAAACAACTTATATAAAAAAAAAACATCACACAATGTAAATAAGTTGTCATTTAATAAGAATATGTGAATAACTCAATTTTGACAAAAATGTCAGATTGAACCTTATACTGTAATTCTAAGGTGATGAATTACTGTTTGGCTCACTTTTTGACTGTTTCAGTTAAGTAGCTCAATCTGCAAGATTTCCAATCTCTGTCAAGCTTTGAATGGGGATAGGGGAGTAAATGTTGAAATATTATGTTATTTTATGCAGTTTTAGAAGTACAGTATGAAAAAAATGGGAAGACTTGTAAGATGAAGTTCACATAAAAAGAAAAATACTCTGTTTACTCACCCTCAAGTGGTTCCAAGATCTTTATAAAATTGTTTAGTCTATTGAACACAGAAGAAGAACACAGAAGAAGAAATTTTAAAGACAACTGAAAACCTGTAACTATTGACTTTCATAGAGAAATATTTTTGCAAAATTGCTTTAAACAATTTATATGGGTAGAATTTAATCAAATTAAATTTAGTAATGTTCAACTTGATTTGTTAGTTTAAATTCAGCCCAAATAAATAGTTTACAACCACTTAACTAAAAAATGTTGTAAATACAAGGAATCATGTTTGAATCATTTTTTTTTTCAGTTTAGGAAAAACAAGTACTTTGAAAGTCAAAATTTAAATGTTTCCAGCTTTCTTTAAAATATCTTTTTTTGTGTTCATATTGTTGTTATTTGAGCATGAAAACAATAGCAAAGTGCAAAATTCATTCCAAATAAGTGTTATTCTGTATATCACTCAGCACTGTTTCTAAATGACCTCAAACGCCTCCATTGATTTCTTCCACAAATGTACTAGTGATAGCTGCTATTTGAAACATTTCTTCATGAAGCTTCAAAACCTTTACACATCTTTTGTTTGGAATAAGTGGCTAAGAGAGCATACCAGACTGCAAAGGTCACATCATTTCTGCAAATGGGACTTTACACATCATAACGAAATTTCAATGATTCTCCACTGAGGGTTCTCTTTCCGAAAAAAAAAAAAATCTAAAGAAATTGAGAGAAAATTGAAATGTACCAGTTTGGAAAAGGTTATAAAGCCATTTCTTACGCATTGGGGCTGCAGTGAACTACAGTGAGAGCCATTATCTACAGATGGCAAAACATCCTCAGTAGTGGCCCGCGGACCAAAATTACACCAAGCGTGCAGCGACAACTCATCCAAGAGGTCACAAAAGACCTCACAACAACATTTAAGGAACCACAGCCCTCACTTGCCTCATTTATGGCGAGTGTTCATGACTTCAGCATAAAAAAAGAGACTGGACAAAAATGGTTTGCCTGGCAGAGTTCCAAGACAAAAACCACTGCTGAACTCAGTTTTGCCAGAAAACATTTCAATTATCCTCAAGACTGAAGAGACAAAAGTTTTTGGAGGGTATATATCCCATTAAAATATATGTCACACTGCATTTTAGGGAAAAGAAAACCAGATGTAACCAAGTATAAACCAGTAAAATGTAGTGGTTGTAGTGTAGTAGTCTGAGATCATTTTGCTACTTCACCACCTGGAAGAACTGCTGTGATAAATGGAACCATGTTCGGCCATCTGTTAGTGACCTCAAGCTGAAGCTATCAATTCTAAATGGCTGGAGAAAAGCAATATTAAGACTTGGCCTAGTAAAAGTCCTCACTTGCATCCAATTGAGATGCTGTAGCATGACCTTAAAAAAGGTGGTTTGTGCCCGAAAAACCCTCCAATGTGACTGAATTGCAACAATTCTGCAAGGATGAGTGAGCCAACATTCCTTGATAATGCTTGATTGCAGTTGTTGCTGCTAAGGGTGGCCTAATCAGTTATCAGGTTTAGGAGGCAAACACTTTTTCCACACGTGGCGATGTAGTTTTGTACTTTATCTTCAGACCTGGTCGTCTTTAAACCTGGTCAGTAACTTTCTAGTAATCCTCAATGCAGTTTGAAACTAAACTTTCACTTATAAACAAAATAAAATCAAGAGCCAAAGTTGAGAACTCCTGGTCTATGGAAAAATGATGGAACTGTGTGGAAGTAATTTTGAAGTATTTAAGCAGAAGTTATATTTTTACAATAATATAGAATAATCAAATGTTTGTCAACAGAATGTCTAAAGGAACCATCAGAATAAGATGTTACCAATAAATTTACAGTGAAGACCTATTAAACACTAAGGAAACAATATATATTTTTTGAAGTCAGGTAAAACCACAGAATTTCAAAGCACCAGTTTTATTGTCCTCAAAATCCCATGCTTATTTTATTTTCACTTTAACATTTAGTAGCAATTTCTGAGTGGAAAATGTTTCAACATTTGTTTTTCTCAGTGTATTCTTAACATATTGTTTTAATATGCTCTGCTTGTGATAAAAAAAAAACTGACACCGAACAAGCATTAAGCAAATTCAGTTATAGTTTTGGCTTTGTGTCATTGCTAATTAATTTGCACATTAAGTAAAGCTGGAAGCCACAGGGTCCCCAGACAGTGTGTAGAGATAACGGCTAGAGATACATTATCCCTTTTAATCATTTTGTGGCTTTTCAGCTGTCCTCTATTTTTAGCTTCTCTCGTGTTGTGCGTCACAAACCAACTTAATGTCATTTCCTATCTGATCAGGATCAATACACGTATTAATACTGCCCGTCATTCAACCAAAAACGTCAGGCTGCTAATTTCTGCCCATGCAGTTGAAGGTGAGCATATCTTTCATTTTAACGCAATTTGTGATATTGTTAGGAGAGCAAAGAGACATCCCATAAAAGAGTTGTATCTTGAAGGCCTTTTCATGAACAGCATCTGATCTCTTGAGGAAGCTAGTTTCTGGATTTCAGACTCTGTTCCACTTTTAGGGGGTTATTCATGGTCTGCTGAAAGTAATTTGTTAATTCTAATAAGATACTTGTAATATTTGATGGATGAACTGTGAGGAGAATAATGGCAGCTCATTGAACCCAGATTTCCTCTTCTTCATTTTTTACATTTAAACGGTTATTTTTCAGCTTAATGAAAAGCTACCCCATAATTCATGTACAACATCATGGAGCGCAGGAAAAAAAAGTAGCTTGAGTGTCTTTTTAAAGCTCTGTCATAACTAGAGCTATAAATGACCTCTTCTGACCCCGATTTCCATGAACAACTTCTTCTCTCTCTTTTTTTTAATAAGGTGCCAGACAGACCTACTTGGTAAGGAGAGATAAAGGGATATGAAGAACATAGTTTTAAAGCCGTGCTCGGAATGTTACTTTTAAAATCCATTTATCAACTGATTTTCAAAATACACTTCCTGAGAAAAGTCTTGTCACCTATTCATGTTTTAGGAGCAACAAATAACAACTTGACTTCTAGTTGATCATTTGGTATCAGAAGTGGCTTATATGAAGGGCAAAGGCCTCTAGATTACGCTTATATTAACAAAAAAAATATGATCATGCCTTGATTTTAGTTATTAAATTAGGACAGTAAGGTCTGACTTTGCTTAGACCAAAGTATCATCAGAAATAATGTACAGTGTAGAATATAAAGTCATGGTGCAGTGGAAAAATAATTAATATTATGTATGACTCCCATGAGTTTGGTGTACTTCATCCATATCTTTGCAATGACTCAAATAACTTATTATTATAGTCATCTGGAATGGTAAAGAAAGCGTTCTTGCAGGACTCTCAGAGTTCATCAAGATTCTTTGGATTCATAATCAAAGTCTCCTCTTTCATCTTACTCCAGACATGCTCAATAACGTTCATGTCTGGTGACTGGGCTGGCCAATATTGGAGCACCTTGACTTTTTTGCTTTCAGGAACTTTGATGTGGAGGCTGACGTATGAGGAGCGCTATCCTGCTGAAGAATTTGCCCTCTCCAATGGTTTGTAATATAAAGGGCAGCACAAATGTCTTGATACCTCAGGCTGTTGATGTTGTCATCCACACTGCAGAACTCTCGCACGACTCCATACTGAATGTAACCCCAAACGATGATCTTTCCTTCACCAATCTTGACTGATTTCGGTAAAGATCTTTGGTACATTCGGGTTCCAATAAGTCTTCTCCAGTATTTGTGAAGATTGGGATGCAGTTCAACTGATGATTCATCTGAAAAATTTACCTTTTGCCACTTTTCCTAATGATCAACAAGAAGTCAAGTTGTATTTGTTGCTCATACAGCAGGGAACAATGACAAGACTTTTAACAGGTAGTGTACATGAAATAATTTTACATGCTATAAAACAGTATTTTTGGTATATTTCATTAAATTTTTTAACTAAATGTTAAAAATACCTAACAAGCAAATGAGGTATGTAAGACAAGGGGTAAAAAAAACACATTTATTCATGAAACATGCAGCTTGGTTTTCCTCAGCACGTTATTTTTTTATTCCACAACAGTTCTTGATGGAAAAATATCTAGACATGGATGAAAGATGAAGAAAACATGATGCATTGGGAGCCGGGGTGTGTATGCTTTCTGTACTTGGTGATCGTTGTAAACCGTACATATTTTTCTTCTGGGAAATGTGAGTATTAGTTTCTGAAGGGCAGTACTAGGGGGAGGAAAACAAAAAAAGATCTTGTTAAAACGTTTACACCCCCTGCTGTTAATGCATTGTGTTTTGTCCTTGAGCATCAGTAAATGTTTTCACCTTTTGTAATAGTTGCGCATGAACCTCTCATTTGTTCTAAGTATGAAAAGATGTATCTTAAAATTATAGAGTCGCTGTTGGAAAGGGTCAAATATGCAGTAGATAATAGAAAACTAAAGAATGTGCAAGATCTGGAGGATTTTACTGAAGGACAGCAGACAGTTTAGTTCAATCCAAATAAGAGAGTTTTAGGCAGCTATTACAAAACAAAAAAAAACCTTTTTAATCATCAGACAGGTTCTCGGGTATGTAATCTTTTGCATGGTGCAATAATAATGAATTCAGTTGTGTTCCTCACACTAAAGAAAAATATTGTTTTTAATGTAAGGTTATTTGGGGTTCTCAGATGCAGAATTGTTCAATGTTGGGAAAGGTTATATACTGTATGGATACTATAACATTCACATTTCCCTAATATGCTTGCATATTTGCATATATTTGCATATATTTGTCTTCAAATATAGCTTAAAACTGCTTCTGCCATGGCCTTTATTATGGCAGTGCCCATAGCATTGAATTGTTTGATTTATTGAGGAACAGCTTATCACAGAAATAATCAAAATCACATCAACGACAGTTTACAATCAATCAGGTATTCTGAAAAAGAAAAATGCTGCCATGCTATGCTGATGCATATTTCATGTTTAATAAGGAGCACGCAAGCCTATACTGTATGTGCATGTGCAACACTTCAGAGCTTACTAGCTCTAGTCAACATTTGAAGTATATCAAAATCTTTCACCAAAGTAGTTCTAAAATTATTGAACAACACCCATTGATCTTCTTCAAATGTTGACTACTGTACATCTTATAACTTATTACATCTTATTAACTGTAGGTATTATGAGTAAAGAATGACAAATTAATAGAGTAATACTTGAAATTCCCTTAATACTTGAAAATGTTCATCTTGTCAACATATTACATTACAATCCTACATACTTATGTATATATAAAATTTACATTTTTTAGTTTGTTATTTAGATTTTTTGCAATAACTAATTTGAATTTAAATGTAATAATCTTCTATACCTAAAGTTGTTAGGTGAACAAAGTATTATTTTCATGAATATAACTGTTAAATCCGATTTGTTTAAAATGTACCCAAAATGATTAGCTATATTTACTGAGATATGGATATTCAAAGACAAATATTCATTTTTGTAAGTGGCTATACTCATTTATGCTGAACTCTGCATATGTATTTTTTCTCTAATCATTCATCTATTGTTCATTCATATATATATATATATATATATATATATATATATATATAATTTTTTTTTAATTAATTAATTTATTTTTTTTAGGTCTGAATTGGCCATATGAACATAAATAAAATTAATACAATTAAACATATTTGTTGTTTTTCAAACAGAAAATTCTAAAATGGAAATAATCAAGAGCATGGAGTGACTGTAAAACACAAGCTTTGACAACAAAACTTACAGAAAATCACTAGGACTAGTCTTAGCCTGGTTGTTAGCCTAGCTCCAGGCTAGCTGCAAAGAATAAATCTCCATAGTAACTTAATTCAGCATAATTTAGCCTGCTTTCATGCAACCGAGTTAAGGCTAAATTCAGCCAGGATAGCCTCAATCTTCTCGGCATCAGCACTGGAGCAATAACCATGATAACAGCCAATTACATGAAACCACAACACAACTCAAAAAATACAGCTTTTTATACCTTCAATGGCAGAATTCCAAGGGTGGTGCTTGATATCCTTTTGTGTTTCCTTGTTCACTCCTCCATCCCAGAAACTGGTACAGCTCAGCCATCTTGTAAGACATCTCAATGTTAAACGTACTGTGAGGAGGCAATGCATTTCTAGTGCCAAGTTACAGTAGTCTTGTAGTAACTATATGTTCCTTTAGTTCGCACCAAAGCTCTCTATAGTTTGATGTGCATGATTAAATCGTTATGCTGTCTCGGTAGTCTGTCTAAAATCAGTTTTATAAGGTGCCTACATGCACAGATGCTGCATCCAGAGCCACTGCCTGATAGTGAAGTCAGCTGCCTAAGCAATAGAATGCAGCCATGAATTCATGTACGGCAATTAAATAATCACACAGCCTCTGTATTTGCAAAGAAACTCACAATAGGTCATTCGACAAGGGATTTTGACACAGATCGTGAGAGAAAACACCTGCATTCAGTCACCAACTAGCCCTTGCAAAAGGTGAAAGTCCTTTACGCCCCCCTGAGAAACAATTACTGTCCAAATAGGGCTTAAGGCTGTGTCTGAGGTCAGTAGTTTTATGTTTCTCTTCAATGATTCGGCTTGTTAACAGCAGGTGTTCATCATTAATGCTCAATCACTTGACATTAACACTTAATTAATCACTTGACACTAACACTTAATTAATCACTTGATTATATCATTAACTTGAGCATAGTCTGTGTTATTTTAACACTCTATGGGCTCAAATAAACTCGTAGGAGTGTCAGTTTAACTCAATTTACTTTAGAAGTTAATTCTTAGTTAATTTTGATGTGAAATTAAATTTTCTTGACAGTAATCCAGGCAGGAAATCAATCACACTTTTGGAGCCAGATGTGATGACACGTGCGCTGTGATAAAGGCATATGACAAAAAAAGAGGAAACCCACATTACTTTTTCAGTGACCTTCCAGAGGAAAAACAGAAAAAATATTTAGATGTTGATTACATTGTTCAGAACAGATAATTATTTTTGAGAATGAAGTCTCTCTCTCTCTCTCTGCTAATCAGCCTTCTGTAATTAATGCTGAAAATGAAGAGGTAATAAAACATTGAGTGCCATAAATGTACTTTAGATTTTAAACAATGTAAAAGTAAACTGTGTTGGTTTTAAATCTCAAACTTCACAGCTTTGATATTTGGTTAAAGTGCTTTTATTATTAGGTCCACATGTGGAATCTGTTATGTACAGTCTTTCATTCCAGCTGTTGTAACAAGCTAGTTTTTGGTATTATTTCATGTGTTATGCCAGTTTGCTATGGTTTATGAATTTGCGAACTTATGATACTGTTGGAATTTTAAGAAATATTAGTAGGATCAGTAAAATTTAAGTCTGTTATATGCATATTTTCAAAACAGTGATGTGCTGACTTGTATACAATAGGTATTACTCAACCATTTTAAATAATTTGCCTATATATAAAGGGCACCTATTTTAAACCTCTTTCAAGATTTAAGATAAGTCTTTTGTGTCTTCAGAATGTGTCTGTAAAGTTTCAGCTCAAAACACCCATCAGATTATTTATTAGACCTTTAAGAATATTGAAATTTTCTGCTCTGAACACATTGCAGCTGTTTTTGTTGCCTGTGCCTTTAATGCTAGTTCTCCCACCATTCCCACGTGCCTGTCAGAGTTGCCTCAATCTCCGCCCGCATCAGATAAACAACAGACATGTAGGAAGCAGATCTCACGTAACGTTTGTGAGGAATACTACAGTAAAAACTTTCCCAAAAGTTATCTGTTATATTTCTTGTGGAGTTAATTCAAGCCTTTCTGCATTGATGAGTCACAATGCCGTTACAAAGTTTATGCACACAGACAGACACACACAGCGGACACATACACGCATGTGTTTATTTTTGCACGTGTTTCTGTTTTTGCATGGCAAATTTGGCAGGATACACATTAATATCGACTGCTTTATGCATATCCCTTATGTTAATGTACAAAATAAACCTGATTTAACATCCACAAACCGGAATTAAATCGTCTTCTTTTATAATAGTACTGATGTGCAGCTGTGGTGATAAAGTAAAAACGGTAAAATCGCTGTAATTCATTACAAACATGCACTGTTTTAAAAACATTTTAAACTTGTAAAACTCATTCTTGATCACATTTGATGATGGTTGATGATCACAGTGAGCTGAAAAATCTTTTAATCCCGGTTGCTTTGCACACACCCTGTCTTGTTGATATGATTGTATGAGTTACTACAGAGACATGTTAATTTGCGTGAATCAATCAATCAATTCGGTTGGCAGGGAAACCGCACTACGTCACGATGCAGTGGAACTCAAAATAGGAGGGATTTGGATCTTTTTAACTGTCAGTGAAATTTAAAAAGAGACTTATTGTCTTTTTATTATTCCAATAAGACTGTGGATTCACTATACCTACACACAGATCTGTCCAAACATCTTACAAAAGATCATTTTCATCATAGGTGCCCTTTAAGAGAAAACGTAAGAGATGGTGTTTTAATTTTGAATTTACTAGAGAATTATTTAGGATTGTGTTGAAAACATGGGATGTATAAGCCTGGATGACTAAGGTTTAAAGAAAGTAGACTGTAACATGATCCAAAGCGCAGCAGGAAAAAATATCTCACTGCTAATGTAAGAATGTAATGCTGTGAGTTGCTCGGGGTGCTGATTATATTTCTACAGCAGTAGGATAATAGCATTTCTTTTGCAGACTTGATATAGTGTGTCATTAAAAGTGTCATTCAAATGAAGACTGGTGTATTTTAATATGACATATCATACATATTATAAAATATAATAATTATAAATAATATTTTTTCTATTGTTCAATAAGATTTCTGTAGAAATGTAACAACAAAAGCGTTTATTATTATTATTATTATTATTATTATTATTATTATTATTATTATTATTATTATTAATGTTATTATTATTATTATTATTGTTGTTGTTATTAATAATAATAATGTTATTATTATTATTATTATTATTATTAACATTATTATTATTATTGTTATGATTATGATTATTATTAATGTTGTTATTATTATTATTAATGTTATTATTTTTATTATTATTGTTATTATTATTATTATTATTATTATTATTATTAATGTTGTTGTTATTATTATTATGAACATCATTATTATTATTATTATTATTATTATTATGATTATTATTATTATTGTAGTTGTAATTATTATTATTACTGTTGTCATGATTATTATTAATGTTGTTATGATTATTATTAATGTTGTTGTTATTATTAATATTATTATTATCATTATTATTATTATTATTATTATTATTATTATTATTATTATTATTATTATTATTATTATGTGGCTTAGCTTGTATCTATTGGCACATGCAGTACAAATACATTCAAGCTTCACCAAGCTATTAAAATAAATGTGTAAAAAGTTTAAAAATTATAATTTTATTATACCGTTATCACAATTAATTAATTTTATACAATCACATACAATAATACATGAAAATAATAATCATAATAATAATCATAATAATTATAATAAATAAATAATTCATCATCTTTTTATTAATTTTTTTTACCACTTAACGTTACATAAACTACATGTTATTAATCCTCAAACTCATATTTGTATCTCAAAGGTATATATTAAAACCTAAAAAGTAAAAAAAAATCCAGATTTTTTTTTAACACTAATGTACCTTAGTTTTGCTTAGCTTACTAGTGTACCTAGTTTTCTTCTGCGAGTGTATCCTTTTAAAACTTCCTCTAACTGTAACTTTTATCTGACTTTGCTGACTTTTTTCACTCCCTAAAGTATGGTCTGTGATTGAAACGCATGCACATCTTTTCTATTTGCCAGCTTAATAATATCCCAGCCCTCATTATTGAGATTAGGAAAGTAGAACACATGCATACACCCATGCATTCATCTACACACACGGGTATGAAATATGCCAACAGATATCTGAGCTTCCCCTCCTCCATACATGCATATGCACACTCATATTAGGATGATAAACAACTGCAACCCACACACATACAGCACACACTAACTTAATAAGCATCCAGATATCATGAATTCAAATCATGCTATTTAGCAAACTGTGCTGTTCTGATAACAGACGCTCCCTGGTCAGGGCTGCTGTAACTGGGTGCAGATAAGAAGTAATTATAACTGTTATTAAACAGATGAAGATAGTCTGCATGCGGTGGCCATGATTGTGTGTTGAGTCTGGCGATAAGACGAAGCAGGTTATTTCGGTTACCTTAAAACGGGCAATGCATATGTGTGCAAATCATTTTAGTGCATACGTGTGCAGATGAGGTTGGATGTGAGCGTAAACCTGTGAGAAGCTATTCAGTAAAGCAGAAGATGATGTTTTGCACTCTGAGGTATGACTTGATGATGGAAAAGGCTGGAAAACCATGTGTTAGTGTAAAAGAAAATTGCATTGCAAATGAATCAAACTGTTAGAGATGAAATGTGTTAGCATAAGTGTGTAAAAGTCCCCAAGCATAACATAGTTAATCATTTTGTGCTAAATTTTGAAGGATCTTGTGTATGTTTTGCTTCAAGAGTCAGATCATGAGCATTAAGGAGGGGCAATGCATCAACAACCATGTCTGATTTGTCTGGAGACACAAGCCACGTGTGTTTCTTTTGTCAAATCAGCATTGTCAAAAGTTTACGACGTAACTACACTGATTTCGGAGCCTCTGATGGTCGATGAGACTCTCTTCTTTATGCCACTTTTTGAATTACATGTATCGGATCAGTGTATCAAAAGTTATTAAACATTTAAGAACAATACTTATTTTTAGCAGCTTGTGGCTGTCTTGGTTTTTAGGGCTTAATAGTTGTGTTATTTGATTTAATTATATCATATTTTATAATAATCAAAGCACAACAGAACAAAAAGCTTTGAATGAGATGTGTTTGAGGACAAAAACATTGACATAAATGTCATAGAAATGTGCCCAGGGTATACAATATATTAATTAATAATAATTAAATAATACATATTAATTGATCTGGGCGGCACGATAGCTCAGTGGTTAGCACTCTCACCTCATAGCAAGAAGTTTGCTTGTTCGAGACTGTGGAGTTTGGAGTTTCTGTTGGGTTTCCTCCGGGTGCTCCAGTTTCCCCCACAGTCCAAAAACCTGCAGTGTAAGTGAATTGAATGAACTAAATTGGCCGTTGTGTATGTGTGTGAATGAGTGTGTATGGGTGTATGGCATCCGCTGGGTAAAACATATGCTGGATAAGTTGGCGGTTCATTCTGCTGTGGTGACCCCTAATGAATAAAGGGACTAAGCCAAAGGAAAATAAATGACTGAATAATTGATCCATATCAGTGTTTATGTTTGGTAAACTATTCACAACCTTTATAATGCAATATAGACAAGGATGATAATACAAAAGAAGATGAAAATTTGCATAAATTTAGACTTACCTGACTAGCAAAATCCCAACAAGTGTTATTATACATAACAGAAACAGAAAACTTTTGTGTTTTGTGAAGTTAAAACCAATGAAATGGAGAACTTTGGTAACACTTTACAAAATGGGTACACTAAAAACCAGTAAATAATGCTAAACCACAGCACAACCAGTTGAAATACATTATTACAATTCATTATCAGAATCGGAATGAGCTTTATTATGTGAGTGTGGCTTACAAGAGCTCAGGGTACATACAGTTTTAGTCAGAATTATTAGCCCCCCTGTTGATTTTTAGTTTTTATAACTCATCTATAATAACTGATTTATTTTATCTTTGCCATGATGACAGTAAATAATATTTTACAAGACATTTTTTAAGACACTTCTATACAGCTTAAAGTGACATTTAAAGGCTTAAAGAGGTTAATAAGGTTAACTAAGCAGGTTAGGGTAATTAGGCAAGTTATTGTATAATGATGGTTTGCTCTGAAAAAAAATATAGCTTAAAGGGGCTAATAATTTTGACCTTAAAATGGTTCATAAAAAATTAAAAACTGCTTTTATTCTAGCCGAAATAAAATAAATAAGGCGTCAACTGTACATATTGACAGTATTAGCTGCTTATTTATTTGGGGAGTGACTGTTTAGCTAATTGCAGTGAACTCTTTATTGGAATGCCATACCTGCATGTAAATAAATGTAATGATGGTCATTTCAAAGTAGCTATGCCCTTTTTGGTGTGCAGCCTGCACAACAAATGTCAAATAATTTGCACATACATTGTTATAACTGGCTGTGTTATAAATTACCTGATCAAACTGTGGAACTAAACTAAATGGTTAGCTGGTTGTTTATTATATAGCAGACACTTTTATCTAAAGTGACTTACAAGTGAGGATAAAAGATGCACTTTAAATCACAGAAGAATAGCAGTATATAGGGCTGGGCTGATAAATAATATTATATCAAATCGCAATAAAATTAATGTCAATAACAATGATAAGCGCTGGACATTTTTACTCTATACTGATCTAAGAGCCAATCACACCGCAGAATTGTGCAACAATGGGAATCTAGAAGTGTTGATATTAGATATGTACTGAATTTTCGGCCACTAAAAATTTATCGTCCGAAAATGTTATGCCATTTAATTGACCCTCTAATAAAATCTAGGAGCATTAACAATTTATATCGAAATGTATATCGTTATCGTTTAATATGGAAAATAATTATTGAGATTTCATTTTCGCCATATCACCCAGCCCTAGTGGTATATACTGTAAATGTGTTATATTTTTCCTCCGTCCAAGCAAACAGAAAGCAGAGAGCCTATCCTACAGGTGGTTTGTCAAGCCCATTCACCCGTGAAGCACACTCAGAATTGTAGAGTTTTTTTTGTACAGTATGTGTATTGGGAGGAATTGCACAATGTTCTCCCCAGCATTGGTCTTTTAGTCTTTATATGTTGTACACAAAACAAACATTCTATAAGAAGACCATTCTGCTGAGGACACGCTTCCCTTATTGATAGTGATACGCAATGTTTTGCAAAACAGAGAAATATTGAGTATAATTCGCATAAACCAAGCTGAGCATAAACACAGATTACCCTGATAACAAAACAAACCATACAGTACATATCTAATTAACATACATAAATCAACTCTAAACAATTACCCATCATTTACCTGGCTGTCAGTACTTTTAAAACATGTCTTGTCACAACATATGCAATAGATTTGAATGTTTTAAGTGAATTTCACAGCTACTGTTAATCAAATCAAATACTACTGGATATGGCAAATGGGAAGATCTTCTGGGAAAACATTATATGTACTTCATATATCAGCCACTTGTTCCAACCTGTATAAGTTCCTTTCTTACTTTTAAAACCACTTGATTGCAAGAAAAATTGCAAATTAAAATTGATAATTATTTTGCGGGTAAACTAACGCCAAACTATCCCATTAAGTCAACAAAAGGCTCATTCTGAAAACGTACTGCTATATATACATTTCTGGAGAGTGCCAAATACGTCCTAGGCCGTATGGCAACTGAGGCCGCTGTCAACTAAACCCAACCAATAGTGTTTTCAAAAGCACAGACTGACCCGCCCACTCACTTCCCTAAACCTATTGTTTTAAAAAGCAATCCAGAAAAAGAAAAACCTTTGTCTTATTTGTACTACATTTTCAGAATTTGCCACATTCTTACCCTGTTATTTACTTGTTTATTAATTTATTTGGCTTCTGTTATTGCTTTACCTGCTTTCTGGAACCTTTCTTCGCCAGACCCGAACCCCGTCATCGTAGTCAACTCCTCTCTGCATCTCAAGTTCGCCAACGTATGCAGCAAGTTGGACAAACTGATAACAGTGGGAAAGCCATCCATACAGAGGTAAGCGTTTAGCTGGTAAGCGCGAAAACAAATGGCGGCATACCGCCATGTTGCGTTCGTTTTAAAGTTAAAATGCAGTCATACAAACTTCTGACTACATGGTTCGCGATCTCCAGAAATCTATATAGGGCTACATTTTCAGGATGAGCCTATATTGCATCAAGTACTGTGGATCTTGAAAGTATATGAGTGAACGCTTTAAATAAATGAAATCAGCTTGGACAGTTTTTACTGTACATTTAATCCTCAATAAACTACTGGCAATCTTAGAGAAAAAAAAGAAAGAAAATAGTTGAATACAGAACCAGAACAATGCTTGCTGTTTCTAAAAGTAAGCTGATCTGACAAATCAGAGAAATCCTTAGTTTCTGCAATCCAGCTTGACATTCCTAGTGCTGCAGAAATTACATGCTGTTATTTACAGTGAAATGACAGAACACAAATATGTCGTTCTGATATGTTCAGTCATTAGATGTGTTCAGTGAGCACTGATTCACAAACACATTTACTGACAGGTGAGAAATCGCTACATGCGCATCTGACAACGCCTTCAGGCACCGCTTCAGACTCCTGCTTTTGAGTAGCTGGTCATATTTACCAAAAGCAATTCATATTTATTGAGCTTTCTGCTTGCCAAAAAGAAAAAAAAAATTATCTTGAGTTCTCAGAATTAGGCTGCACTGGGCTTGCGTGAGGATCAATCTCTCCTGAGCTCCTGAGAGACGGTCATCGTTTTCGATGTACATGTTAAAGTGGTTTAAGAGACATCTGGTGCTTTGGCTGCCAGAAAGCAGCATATATCTTAGTCATCAATCTCTTAAACCAGTCGATGCATTATTTAGAGTGAAGTCCAGTCAGATTTTTATTAACATGTGCAAGCATATATTTTTAGCATCTGGAAGAGAGGAAAGAGTGCGCCCGCATGAAAGGTTAATTGGGTCACAGTGGGCAAAGCCAGCTTATCAGCTCAATTTGACCATATGCAATGCTCTGTAAAAGTGGTTCTGACTTTTTTTTTTTTTTTGTTAATTGAACCTTTTGAAAATACAAAAACTAATTACAGTCAATCATTTATTTATACTGATTGTCCATCAGTTTGTTGCTATTGCTAATATTGAATAATGCAGAAAACAATACATTGTTTGTGTGTATAAAATATACAAAATATAAAGCATTCTCGTGTTGAGATTATAATTATTATTATTTTTTACGTAAATGTAATTATCAGATAAAAACGTGTTTTGCTTTCATAATGGTGTGCAGCAATTAACAAACTAGTAAGCCAGACCATTTTGATTGGGATTTCTATCAATTTTCCTGCGTCTTTCATCCATCCAAACTTTTTATTTGACCTTTGATTGTCAGTTTTAGTGCTGTGCCAATGCCTCAACATTGTGATTTGCACACGCACAAACATGGACATACACACATAAGAGATGTAAAACATGAGGAGTAAGAGCTGTTAGCTTTCAGTGCCTTTCCCGTAAGATGTGACATCATATGGATGAATGAATTTTTCCTGTTCTTAGTGGTATGTCTCAATTTTTTTTCAGTAGTTTCTCACTTTTCAATGGTAGGTCAAAGCTGTTTTTACTCCATATAAAAAACCTTCCAAAAATAAATGTAGCTCAAAATTGATCACTGATCACACACAGTATAAACAACTAGTGTATAATTGTAAAATTTTATTTCAGTTCTTAAAACATAATCAATGTCTGAAATGCGCAGATCCAGATTTCCTCTACACTGAAAAAAAAAATTCTTATCTTACATTTTTTTTCCGGCAACTGGGGTTCCAGAAAAAAATAAGCAAAATAATGGACGTTAAATTACTGAAATTTACCGTAAAATAAAAGAAAGTTAAATTACAGAAATTTACCATAAAATAATGGACGTTAAAATAAAGAAATTTAACAGAAAATAAAAGAAAGTTAAATTAAAGAAATGTATTGTAAAATGACAGGCGTTAAATTACAGAAATTTAACAAAAAATCGAAGAAAGTTAAATTACAGACATTTTTTTTGTAAAATAACAGCCATTAAATTACAGAAATTTGCCATAAAATAACTGACATTAAATTACAGAAATTAACATAAAATATAAGAAAGTTAAATTACAGAACTTTTTTGTAAAATAATGGACATTAAATTACAGAAATTTACATAAAAGAAATTTAAATTACAGAAATTTATTGTAAAATAATGGACATTAAATTACAGAAATTTACTGTAAAATAATGGGTGTTAAATTACAGAAATGTTACATAAATAAAAGACAGTTCTATTACAGAAACTTATTGTAAAATAATGGGCGTTAAATTACAGAATTTTAACATAAAAGAAAGTTAAATTACAGAACTTTTGTAAAATAATGGACATTAAATTACAAAAATGTATTGTAAGATAATTAGTGTTAAATTACAGAAATTTTACATAAAATAAAAGAGTTTAATTACAGAAATTTATTGTAAAATAATTGCTGTTAAATTACAGAAATTTACATAAAAGAAATTTAAATTACAGAAATTTATTGTAAAATAATGGACATTAAATTACAGAAATTTACTGTAAAATAATGGGCGTTAAATTACAGAAATTTAATATAAAATAAAAGACAGTTCTATTACAGAAACTTACTGTAAAATAATGGGCGTTAAATTACAGAAATTTAACATAAAATAAAAGAGTTTAATTACAGAAATTTATTGTAAAATAATTGCTGTTAAATTACAGAAATTTACATAAAAGAAATTTAAATTACAGAAATTTATTGTAAAATAATGGACATTAAATTACAGAAATTTACTGTAAAATAATGGGCGTTAAATTACAGAAATTTAATATAAAATAAAAGACAGTTCTATTAAAGAAACTTACTGTAAAATAATGGGCGTTAAATTACAAAAATGTATTGTAAGATAATTAGTGTTAAATTACAGAAATTTAACATAAAATAAAAGAAAGTTTAATTACAGAAATTTATTGTAAAATAATGGACATTAAATTACAGAAATGTATTGTAAAATTATGGGTGTTGAATTACAGTGGTTTAACATAAAATAAACGAAAGTTCAATTACAGAAATGTATTGTAAAATTATGGGTGTTGAATTACAGTGGTTTAACATAAAATAAACGAAAGTTCAATTACAGAAATGTTTTGTAAAATAATTGGCATTAAATTACAGAAATTTACCATAAAATAACGGACGTTGAATGAAAGAAATTTCCTGTAAGTTTCTGTAATTTAACATCTGTTATTTTATAGTAAATTTCTATAATTTACCGGCCGTTATTTTACTTTTTTTTTTTTCTGACACCCCAGCTGCCGTTAAAAAACCCCATAAAATAACGGGGTTTTTTTTACAGTGTACTGTGACATCACAAGCCCGGCTCATGACTGCAGAGATTCTGCCTTTTTAGCTTAAATCAGTAACAATCATGCATTATTCTAAATTATTTAGCAACGAGCATTGAATATTTTTTTTTCTTTTGTAGTTTCATTCATATCACCGTACTGTATATTATGTTGCTGTCATCACAGATTGAAAATAAATGGGATTTCTGTCAGCTGTTTAAAGATATAACAGACTGTGTTTATGAAACGTGTCACCTGAAATGTGACAGACAGGATAAAACCAAACAGATGGTTTGTTTTGGTTGGGAGAATCGGAGACATAGGAAGTGCTAAACCACCTTCTGCAAAGTGGGTTTAAAGACACAAACAAGAAGATTACGTGTGTTTTTGCTGCCATTTAAAAAAGTGTGTCCACTACAATAACGTATTTAAAATTTTAGTTGATGTATAATGTTGCTGTGTGAACATAAGCAACATTTCTGAATGTGATACGCTCAAAGTTTAATGCAAAGTGAGACAATGGCTTTTACAGAGGTAGCTTAGCAAAGCCTACAAAAAAAATAAAAATACATCTGGGTTAATGATATCATAAACTCTTCAGGTTATGAAGGTTATATAGGTTATCTTCAGTGAAGGGGCGTGGCCAGATGCGCTGTAATGTTATAGCAGAGAAAGCTAAAATGTTGTCCAAACGCTGCTATTTCAACAGAGCTGGTTCTGTTTATGTCTTTGGGCTTCCAAAGGACACGACACAAGGAGAGAAGTGCTTACAATTTAATTTTAATTATGTTCCAGAGATTTATAAAAATATATATAGCTCAAGCGTTTGACAAAGGACAGCTACCAGAATCTCTCCCGCTTCAGTGCTGGATTCGGCTAAAATCTCATGAGGGAAAGAGCTGCTCCAACCATAATAGCAGAAGCTGTGGATTGTGAGCCAAAACCTGTAAGTATTTTTATTTAAAGAGTTCAGATGCAAAATCCTCTAAATCCATCAGACCTCTTTTCTTGTAAATTAACATTTTCTATCAGGCTCCTCTAATAAGGTTCAGAAGTATAATTTTATAGATAATGAAAAAAGGTTATTAGCTATTAAATAAAATTCATTTTTTCAAAAATGTCAATTTAGACAATTCTTTGTTTTTTTAACAAGGTAAATTTTCTTTTGTGTCAAAATCAGCTAAATCCACTTGTGCTTTTTTTTTTGCAAAAAACTGTAAATCCACCTATTGGGGCAAGACAGTGTAATTAGTTAAAAATCACTAAGGATGCAACTACAAATTATTTTACCAAACATAACACCCTCTACACAAATCACTTAAAATTAAAAATATATAAATCTGTCAAGTAAGTGTTGGTTCATTCCACTGTGGCGACCCTGTAATAAATCAGGGACTAAGCTAAAGAAAAATGAATGAATGAAATCTGTCAAGTAATTGCATTAAGCCAATAGCATTAAAATTGGCATTAACAAAATCTTAATGAACTGTTGTCATTTCTGATATTTGGGATCTAGATTTAATGTACATAGAACAATGTAAACATTGCAAACTAAACTTGTTAGATTCAAATAATGTGTGTAAAACGTACAGTGCAAAACCTTCTGATAAAACCTTTTTGTGTTTAAACATTAAAATAAAGTGAATAAAAACATATCTTTATGCCATCATAAGCTATGTGCAAAATGCAAATAAACATGTTATCAATTCATTTATTTTGGTGCACCGCAAGTAGAACAGAGCAAAACATCGAGAAACATCAATATCTGTGCAATGTCCATTTATATAAAAGCTTATCAGACATATAGTATAAAGTAATATACATAATGTATAGTTTTATACATTATATTTATCTTTAAGAAATAGCTCACATTGACATAATAAAACACAAAGTAGGCTACTGGGCAAAAAAGGAGTGTCTGAGTGTCTCTCACATTTTTGAGGTAATGGACGTTTTCATTTGCCTTTTAGTGACAGTTAGGCACACTGAAACAAATATTTAAAGATGATTCTTTGGATTTACTCAATTTTTTTACATTAAGTGGTTGTAAACAATTTATTTGTGTTGAATTTAAACAAACAAATTAAGTTAAACATTGCTCAATTTAATTTGTTTGTTTAAATTCAACACAAATAAATTGTTTGCAATAGTTTTGCATGCAACACTTTTTTCAGTGCAGGCTGATGCAGTATATCGAACTCCATCTTTTAAAATCTAAAACGGACTCGGAATAAAAAAGTCTCCTCATAGAAGCCGGCCTATCAGCGCGCTGGTACATTGAAAACATACAGTATGCTTCGATTTGCGCCTTCTGATTGGTTTTCAGGATATAGAGGCTTTTGCTGTCAAAAGCAAGTGGCCTTTAGCGGCTTTTGCCAGCAAACTGTTATTTCTGAATGCGCTGACTCTGCGATTTAGATGATTTAAACAAAATGATTTGATTACCATGTACTACGTGCCTAAAGCATTCGCTCAATGTCATTATCTCATTTTTGGCAGAAGTGGTGTTAAGTGGTTTTTGCATCTGAACTTGTAGCACGGATGTAAACAATGAGAAATTCTGTTTGGCACCGTTAACAATTTAGCTACAAATTCATATTTATCCGTCAAACCCCAGTAAACAGCCACAATCTTCAGCAGTGCTGCAATGTCTCTCTATGCGGCTGCTTTCCCTGCGTTCTACATCTCAGATAATGAACTCCCAAAAGATATGCAAACGTTTTATGTTACTTACACATACACTAGCATGTGACGTGGAGCAGATCTGCGAATCACAGCACATTTTCACTGACCAATCAGAGCCTCTTGAGGGTGGGCCTTCTGAGGAACTAGGAAATATGAATCTTTTTCATGTTAGCTGAATAGCTGTATATAATTTAAGTAAGATATATGAAAAAAAATAACGGGATTTATTTACAAATGAAGCATGAGCACACATTGCTTTGAACTCCTCAAACATAACCGAGCCTTAAAAATACACTCTGGACCACCCCTTTAATAAATGGTACATAAATGATCTGTTGCTTATTTTGAGTTTAAACTTTACAGAAACATTCTGGGAGTTTATTTATACTAATAACTATGTATACTAATAACAACCTTTAAGTAACTGTAAACTTTGAGCATATGGTGTATACGGCTACATTGCAACTGTACAATGTTTAGATGTTAGTTAAATACTTTTTTTTGTATAATTTGATTTTAAGACATATGGTGATGTAAAGACACCTTTACAGTATATGATACTGCTTAAGTGTGTGTATATGTGCATTTTTACATCATGTACTTATTACACAATACAGAGCTGTTGTTTTCTTACCTTTCTCAACAAGATTATCAAGGAGGATTAAAGCTCGCTCTGTCCAGAGCAACCTACAATGAACAAACAAACAAACAAAAAATAAAATAAACCACAAATTATGAGCTGACAGACAACATTTATCAGTTAAGTGGTTTTGATGGATACTTGTAATAAACTAATTCTTATGCAAGTATACTGCATGAAATACTAGTTTATTACAAGTATACTTCAAAATAAAATGTAAATATTTTTATAAAATACAAATAAAAATATTTAACTAGTATCTACCAGTAAACAGCATTCAAATATAGTTGCACCATAAAATTTATTTCAACCCAAATTTTAGTAAAATGAAGACAAACCCTACAGCTAGGTTAAGCCTTCCAATTACATGATGATGATGATGATGATGATGATGATGATGATGAAATGATGATGAGGATGATGAATAAAGTCTTTAACCCACTGGTTGGGTTCTTGTTTTACCCAAATTTGGGTTGGAACACCATAACAGCATTTTAAGCACATCTCGAATGGGCATAACACATATAGACCAAATGCATGTATACTTTAATTTTAGTTTAAAAGACTACTAAATCTATTAGTTTCATATAATATGCTGGTTGTCTAATCTGTTATAAATCCGTGGGTCAAATGCATACGACATTTGAAGGATTTACATGTAATCAATAATATTTTGCATACACGCTGTACTGTATATTTGTGGTTCCCACAGACCAGCATTTTGAGTTTACACAGTATACATAAACTTACATAAGTGTGTACATTTTCGGTTTGGACTTCCTAAGAATAATGATTTCATAGGTTAAACTGTAATCTATGGAACACATTTAACAATTTGACTTTTTTTCTTTCTTTGCAATTTAAGTACACTCAAAAAACAAACAAACAAACATTACTTATGCTTGTTCAAACTACCTGTTTAAAATGAGCGGAAACAACACAATTCTTGTAATTACTTTGGCCTTTTTATTTGTTTTATGTTCATTCCAGTTACATTTGTAAACCATTAAGTTAACTTAAAGAGCCCCTGTTATGGGTTTTTGGAAATGACCTTCCATGCAGTGTGTAGAACAACACTAAGTGATTGAAAACACCCAGCTGAGGTTTAAATCTGAAAGTGCACTGTGTTTAAAACTATTGATTCATTAACAAAATAGTTGACTCAGATTTGAATAAATGAGTCGAGTTGGGTCTGGCTCTTTTGCTTGAACGCATCGACGTCGACATGGTACATCACCAAATATGTAGTTCCATATCCAGTAAAATGTGAACGCGTTTTACATTTAGACACTAGTGGAGAGCTGAGGATCATGGGACTGATCATGACGCAAAGATGACGATCACTGACAGATGGAGATTCGGCTATGGGAAATAAAGAATTAAAGTTCATTTTCATAACAACACCACAGTATAGCCAATCTAGTGCTGTGTTTGTTCCTGTAATTTTTCTGATGATTGATACAATAACCTACGCTGCAACGCGAGATTCGCCAGCCAAGATTTGCTATTAAAGGAAGGAGCAGCAGAGACTATTATGTATGGGATTTTGTCAGACTTTGACAGGGACTTTGTCAGTAAGTGTTGCAGTTTATATGGACCAGTTTCTTCTTCCTCCGGATCATAACATGTAAGCGTGATTAAAATTGTTGCCTCGTTTTGTGTAGTTTGCAAAATATGTGTTTAATTGTGTATTATAAGCGGCTTGAAATCACGTATCTATTATAGCTCAGTGCTTCTAATGTATCTCACAGGTTAAATCTTTATGGGGCTGTTTACATGTTGCATCCAAAACCATGTTAAAAATGCGACGCGTGCTTTTTCCTTTACCGATTTAAATGCTTTTCTGAACTCACAATCCTCTGCCGTTTGTCATTGTATGGCCACCATCAGCTGTTCCTCACACACACGGCACGGCCAATTTTCAAAATAGTTCAACTTTTGCCACTGTGTGGATTAATACTGAATGTATGTCATTGTTATTACTTGGGGTTAGGAGTATGCTGTTGTTTAACTGCATTGCTTTTTTGCATTCCTGCATTGGGCTCTCACATACTCTGTATGGTACTTAGCGTGTAGTTACACATCTGTTACACATAGCCGTGGTGGTCATTTCTCTCCATCTCACGCTGAATGCAGTCAACCAATCACAACAGACTGGGTCATCGGTCCAATCAGCGCAGATTAGCTTCGTGCTAAGGACGGGTTTGGAAATAAATGAATCACTGAAGTCGTTGGAATAATTAGGTAAAAAATAAATGCACATTATAAGACAATGAATGTGTTTATTGACCTTGCATGCATATTAGCCTGTTGTTGGAGACCCTCAAAACCAAAATATGATGATTTATAATGCAAATTAGAGGCTCTTTAATTGTTTTGTGTCAGGACAACATGAAAGAACTACCTGGTTTGGAGATTTCTAGTTCCCAGCATGCTCTGCGTGGGTTTGAAATAAGAGAGGGAAATTTTGATAGTAAAGGAGTCTTAGGTGTTTAAAGTTAATAAAAAGACTGGTTAGAGTTTAGAGTTTGAAAATTTAGAAGATTTTCATGTACTGCTTGGAGTTATGAGATTACAACCTTGCAGAAGCACCCATGCTTTGGGTGTTGTCCGCTTAATTAGCAAAACTGAAGCTTGTTGCTTTGCTCAGTGAGGAATAACTGTCCTAAAATTAGTTGTGAGATCAGTCTCAATCAATTGTATATGTAACCCATGAAATATGCTTAAAAGCACCTCTTTTAGTTCATTTAGGATAACTTCAAATAAAACTAAGAGAATTTGAAATGTACGACACATGAAATTATCAGACCTTTGTGTTGAAGTTAAACATACAAATGTATTTAAGCTTTTATTTGATAAAATCATCTTGGACCAACTCAATTGCATTTAATTGTGTAAATTGTTTTTGTTTTTTAGTCTTAATTTTTGTTTTATGAAAGTATATTTTGATGGATGCTTATCTATTCTATTCTAGACTATTTCTAATGCAAGTATACTGCATAAAATACCAGCTTATTACAAGTATACTTCAAAATAAAATAAAAATATTTTATAAAATACAAATAAAAAGTATTTAACTATATCTATCAGTAAACAACATAATCTTATATAATCTAATATAATTTCACCATCGAAATGCTGCTTTATTTCAACTCAAATTTTTAGTAAAATGAGGACAAACCCTACAGCTACGTTAAGCCTTCCAATTACATTTAAAGTCCATCTTTAACCCACTGCTTGGGTTTTTGATTTACCTAATTGTGTAAATTGTTTTTTTGCTGGTGCTACACAAATTGATTGGAGCAAAATCCTGCCCTCAGTTAAATTAAGTTCATCCAATGAGTCATTTGTTTGTACTTTATATCTGTATAACATTAAATGGACTAAACAAATTTATTTATAATACAAAGAATTTGTACTGTTTTTTTTTCTCATTTAAGCATGCAATTTTATCACAGAGAGAACAAAAATGCTTGTATATCCATATACAAGTAGATCCACATTCTCTCTTTCTGATTTATTTCCATAGTTTGTCTTTTACTGATATTTTTGAGTTAGTTTTGCACTGTGTTTTTTTAAGGTTAAAGGGAATATACAGGTAATTTCATCCATGTGTTTTTATCATTCATTTTATTTCATTTTTTTAATATTACATTTTTTTTTATATTGGAAAAGAGTTAATAAAAGAAGCTCTCGGCTTGCCTAATGATTTAGTGTCACCCCTTCACGCTTTTAAGACCCCCAGATTTTAATCCAGCGTTTTATATATCAAACTCGGGGCATCTGGTCACAGTCATTTTAGTAGAGTTCAGCACTGAAGCAGGATGATCATCACTGCCATCATCCTGCTGAAAGGAGTTAGTCAATATTGAGACTCAACCTTTCTTCTCACTTTCCGGTGAGTTCTCAAAGGACTACGAGGAAAGAGAGTTGTGAATTAGTAATGTGCCACTATTAGAGCAAGAGCCATTTGTGGCTGCAATATTTCCTCAATGTCATCGCCAAGAAACTCTCAGAAGATCAACACACGTCTGTGAAACGATGGTCTAACACAAGATCTCGCTGTGAGCTTTTACACAAAACACTCAGCTAATTAGCCCTACTTCTCAGATTGAGCAAGACAACTGTAGAGAAAGGGGAATAAGAGAGCGAGAAAAGGAAACTGTAATGGGAAACAGGAGGGCAGCGTGAAAACCTCTGCTCTGTCAGGCTTTAAAAGGTCTGATTTGAAGGTGCAAGACAGTGAAAATTCAAGCTGTGAAAGTCATTATGTCGGTTAATAGATTTCACGTTAACACAGGCTGCTGGTGCTCTGCTGTTGGTGGCAGTCCATTTAACTCAGAAACCTGACAGGTGTAACCCTGTCACAACTCCTTGGCTTCACCCTGTAAAATTTTGACAATTTATCCACACGACTCTGCCCTGCGCTACATGCTAACAGACATGCTGATCCCCTTACATCTCATCAAATTAACATGTTTGTGTCAAGTTTTATTTCTGTTTGTGGCAGATAAAGTTGTGCGTTTTAAGAATCTCAAAGGAAAGAAGCTTAGAGAATTTGCTGCATTTAGCAGATGTATGCTCTATGACAATGAAATGTGATTTTTTTATTATTAAAACAGACCTTAACAAGGTCATTGATAAAAAAAAAAGTATGCAAATTTGGATGATAATGATCTTTAGGGGAGATTAAGCTGAGACAGCTGAACAAATCACTGCAGATGGCGGTTTGACCTCCACTGCAATATTAAAACATTAATTTAAAAGTCCAAGTAATATTTGTATGTTTCACATTGGACTTAATTGTACTGCTAGTGCACTATATGGCTATTTTAGAAATTGAAAAAGTAGTATTAATTTCTTTTGCTGGAATCAAACATGTAGTATGCTAGATAGTTGTGTTGTAGTTTATTTCTGTATTTAGTTAAAAAAAAAACTGTTTACTGAGGTTAAGTAAGGAAGCCCCCTTTTAACATGGTTGATTTATGAATTTTGAATGATTGAATGAATGCATTTTTAACTTTACAATGATGATGCTTTTAAATTATGAGTTTATATTTCACAATGAATTTAAAAAATATAACTCAAAAATGCTGAGATGGAAAAAGTGAGAATTCTGGAAAAGACTGTTTAAAGTCTGTTGATAATTGTAAAGTTATAACTTGGAAATTATCGAAATTGTGAAACAAAAGACAGAAAAAAAAATGTTAAAAGCGTGGTAGTTTCTGTAAATTATGACCAAAATGTCAGAAATCTGACATATACAATTTCAAATTCCTAGATTTTCAACATCTTTATTGTCTTATATTTTGCAGTTGTAAGGTTTCTAAAAAAACTGACTTTTTTAAATTGTGTATTTTGTATCTCTCAAGTTTAACTTCTCAACTGTGTTCCTCCCTTATTAAAATATAAAATCAGAACTATGAGATAGAAACTGTATTACTTTTGGGTTCTTCCATGCAGTTGCTAGTGTGACCACAGCTTGTAAAAAAAAGTGTAATGTATAGTTTTGTCTGTTAGTATTTAAATCAATATGTCAGTCATGTAATTTGTAAAGTACAGATATGGATCTGATATAAAGCTTTTATTAACAATTATATTTACTATCACATACATATACATAATATGTTAGTTTAGTTTGAGCAGAGGTTCCTGCATATCAATCAGTTGACATTACCAGATTTATGAGTTGAACCTCCTACCATGGCTGTCACAATGTACAGTACCTATTTGTAGCAACCTTTATATACCAAACATAATGTTTTATAACTTTTTGAAACTTCCCTTTTTAGTCTTTTATCCAAATTGTGCTGTTTTCATGATTTTCACTTTAAGCTCAAATGAAAGCGGGTGGAGCTACAAACATCTATCTGTCACTATAGCAGCAGATTCAAAACAGGGCTAAGGGCTAACTGTGGAAACTGAAAATGTCTGAAGTGGCTTCGAAGACATCAATAATGCCTCTAAGTTGCTAACATTATCTTCAGCAGGTACAGTGAAAACTTAGCAGACGGCTGCTTCTTACTCAGGGCTGTTTATGCTAATGGCGCAGAGATCATCCTTAATGGGTGGGGCTTTACCCATTCTATTACATGTACAAAGGGAGTATGTTAGTCAAAGTATTTCTTCAGACTGTTTATAAAGAAATAGAATTAATTAATTTTTGCCATTAGAAGCTGACTATAATCACACAATGTTGCCTCACAGATGTGTTCAAACCCTTTTTAATTTTTGCACAGTAGTTCCTCTTTAATGCTGCAAGGTAATGCTTTAAAATGGTGTCATTTTCAAATGAATGATATTAATCTTTCTTGCAATTTGAATCAGTCAACAGGTAAAGCCATTCATAAACCACCGGTACTGACAATTTGTTGCCCTCTTCTTCTGTTTTAGGCTTTTCAAGTTTGCAGATTCTTAGTCCAAAATTCTCTTTGCATCTTGATGTGTCTGCAAAAAGAAGATATGCGTATATCAGTCAAAATGTAAATCTGCAGGTTGTGCTTGTGGGATAATTTGATGTGGTTTTGGAGGACACCCGGAAAGCCCAAATGCTCTACATGTTGCCCTTTCCAAGGATAAGATGCCCAAAGGGGAAGTCAGTCTTAATGCTGAGGTGTGTGTGTGGTGATGTGTTAATGGCATATGGGCCAGCTGAACCTTACTGTATGTGGCATATGCTTCTCTTTCTGCTGCTATACTTTTTTTTCCCAATCCTATCTGCACACCACACTAAAGAGGACAGTATGAATGTCATCTGGCTTGTATGTGTATATGTGTTTCTTACATTATCTTATTAGGGTTAATAACAAATTTCAAATGGTTGCATAGTGCTGTCTGAGATTATAACATTCTTCCATACACAGACATATGCCTTTTGTAAAGGTAATTTGTGTGAAAAGTGCTTTACAAATAAACATGAATTCGATTTAATTAAACACATTATAAAACATGATCACAAAAAAGTTACATTTATAAAAAAAGAAATAACTATGCCTTTTGAGGTTTCATTTAATTTTACTGTAACCAGTTCAGTGTTAATATTTCACCCTACTAAAGTTATAAGGTAATATTTATTTTATATTCTCATACTCTCAGAAATAAAGGTGCTGTTACTGAGGTGGTACCTTTTCAAAAGGTACACATTTGTACTTAAACGGTCCATATTGGTACTACAAAAGTATAATAGAGTGGCAATCACAAACATAGATAGTGACTAAAGTTACATATTGATTCAAAGCACACCACAAACAGCTTTTCCACAATCTGAGAAAGTAAATCCTAATGTATTTAAAGTGAAGAGAAAGTAAATTAAACATAATAATAATAATAATATAAAAAATACAATGGTTTAGTCTATTAATTAAATACATTTAGTGTCACACGGAGAATCTGGGTAAGTGCTTTTGTGGTGTTTTTCCTCAAACGACTGATGTTTATACATCTATATATACCAGGGCTGTTCAATTGGTGGCCCGCAGGCCGCACGTGGCCCCGAGGCAATTTGTTCCAGCCCTCCAATTTGTGTGACCAAGACATCAGGAATAAATTTAGTTCAGTCGAAAACCGGCCGTTATAGTTACGAAGTGTCATGCATCTATTGAATACAGCACGAGCTGCAGTTGAAGGCGGCGTAGAGTGAGTCACCGGACATTCAGCAAGTGGCGCGGGCAGCTGAAAACATTTGGATATGTTAGTAGAAAAGGTCTTTTGATCAATGCGCTGATATCGTTATTAGGGATGCAACGATTAGCTGATTTCACAATTAACTGCACTTTAATTCGTCACAGTTAATTAACTGTAAAGGCTGCTCTATGCCGCGTTCCTGTTGCACGGAATGAAACTGCTGCAATTAAACAAATTTATGCCACCTGTGCCCTAGTTTAAAGTTCCGAGCTTATACCGAGGCTAATATGTACGTACATTGGATTAACTATAGCAGCGGGGCATTCACATTTCGCATCTTTTCCGTGTGAAAGTTTGTTATTTCCAATGTAAGAATATTTGCTAATATGGGCGCGCAAGCGGAGTGACGCGCTCCCGACTTTTCGGGCACATGCAGTAGAAAACATCTCATGCTGTAGCGGTGAGATTTGTGCGTGGCTTTCAGTGCAATGTAAACAAAAGATATGTTAGACGAATTATTATTAAAATTATTATGTATGTATGAATGCAGACAACAGTTAATCTAAACACTTACATAAACCTTAAATTTACATTAGATGTGATAACCATGAAACCATGATTATTCTTCAGATTAAATAATCAACACCATCTCACGGCAATTCGTAACTTTTTGATTTAGTGGCTAATTCGTATGAATTCGTACGATCTAATTCGTACATTTTCATACGATTTGCTCATCCCCCAATGACGGTTGGGTTTAGGGGTGGGGTTAGGTGCCATGCCTCCTTTTTAAAATCGTACAATTTCGTACGACTGAACTCGTACGAATTAGCCACTAAACTGACAAAAGGTAAAATACTTACGTTTTCTCGTGAGATCAGGCTGATATAATCGTACAACCAAAATCGAAATTGAATGTTTATAAAAATCTATCATCTGTTAGACATACATAGTCCTCCAAATAGGACTTTTTTGATTTTTATAAAAATAAATCTAATGTTAATTTTATTTTATATGTAGACATGGACCATGCAGTATAATAACGTTAAAAATGTCACGGGTTCAAGGTACCACAGTATTTCGATTACTGTTCTAAAATATGTTCTTTTTTACATGTCTGGGTAAAAAAACAGCTCCCCCACCCCCCCCCCCCCCCTCTTTCAACAGAATCTATTTTATTTTATGAAACATTTAAAATATTTGGCACAGTAAACATGTCAGGCTAAATAATTCAAATAAATTGTTAGTTTCAAAAAGACAGATTTCAACTTTGAAAAGGTGTCTTTGGAGATCTTTCTTTTCTTTGGATATAAAGTAAAGCCACTGCACTTAAGCAGTGCATAAGCAATTTGTTTTCTATGGGCTGACCAATAGCTTTTGATGTGGATGGTCCTTTCCTGGTGGAGATACAGTTGCCATAGAAACAAAATAAAACAGTAGTAAAAACACACAAAAAACCCAGAAACGTTCATATATATTGTAGGAACGGTATACAAAAAATAAATAAATAAATAAAAAATTAAACTTCATTTATCCAAACCACAGTGAACCTTGAAACCAGTTATCGTCCCATGCCTATTTATGAGGCATTTCTGTTATCAACTAGAAATCCAAAACCTGACACTTTTGGATGTTTATTTACAAGACAATAGGATTTCTGTGGCCTTAAAATATAAACACACACAAAAAAACTTTTTAAAGAGCAAGACTTTTAAGAGTAAGATACTCTTACTGTTATATTTTAATGCAAATTACAAAAAAAAAAACAAGTTTGTGAAAATGGGGGTCATGCACACGTGTATTACTGTTCAGTCTGTAAGCACTGTAAGCATGCATGAGTAATTGACAACCTTCATGTTTCTTTATAAATTGATTATTACCAACTTCTGGCCTGTCAAGCATGAGAAGGCATGTCTTATCAGTGTGAAGGGATTGTTTTGAAAATGATGTCTGTTACATTTAGTACCTCACTTGTGCATAAATGTGCCCTAAATTTTCTGTCCACAATCTGTCCCCTGCTCAGCCCAGCTCTCTTTGCTACGTTTTCACGGCCTTGTCCTTCTCCATCTGTCAGAGTTAGTGCTGTACATCCATAGACTCATTCACTGACTCTGGTCTTCAGTCTGTGCTTTACCAGCTGTCCTTGGCTTAGTTTATATCCTCCATGGGTGGTGGATCTTTCAGCAGTATTGATCTAGAAACCTGGACCTGTCTTCTGCTAAGCCTCTCTAAAACCTTTTCCATATCTACAGTACTTTTTATCTGTGAAAAGCTCATATTTTGCTGCAATCAAATCCATTTAATTCCTTTGGGTGATTGCGCTTTCTGCTCATATGTACACTATTTGTGTTTTTCTCGCTGTTTCGATTTGGGTTTTGTGAAAGTGTTTTATGTTTTTAGAGCTTGACAGCAGTCGTTTGTGGTCTGCTTCTGTGATATGAATTAAAAGCGGTATTAAAATTCTATAATTAAATATCTAGACCTACAAAACACAACTGATGTTATGATGCAGATTTCTGATTTTTGGATGATGTCCTTGTGATAAATACAATCTCCTTTAGATAAAATATTTTAATGTACTTTGTAAAAAGCTATTAGTTGACTTTGCTTATTGTAAAAAAAGACTTATAATTATTATATTCATTATAATTATTGGTATTATAAATATGTATTATTATAATTATTATAATAATTGTGTTTTTTGTTTAAATTGCACATATACATTTTTTTATTAAGATCTACATAACTATGTCTAGCCAACACAGTGGCGCAGTGGGTAGCACGTTTGCCTCACAGCAAGAAGTTTGCTGGTTTGAGCCTCTGCTGGATCAGATGGCATTTCTGTGTGGAGTTTGCATGTTCTCCCCGTGTTTGCATGGGTTTCCTCCGGGTGTTCAAAATACAGTATAACCCCAAAATACTACATAATTGTAGTTTAAGATATATTTTTTTACATTTTGCATTGTTGGACTACTTTTGAAACATTTTATGGAGCTAAAATTTAAAATGAAAATGCCAATTAATATTTTTTTGCAAAAAAAAAAAAAAAAAAGAGGACAAAATGTGTTTGCAGTTAACATTAACAAGGTCATAGTCAGATATATTTAAAATTAACAAGATTAAGCCAGTAAATCTAGGCACTAAAGCCACTAAATCAAATATTGTTTTGTTACTTTTGTCTTTGCTGATTCTCAAAAGTAACTTTGTGCAACTTTTACACAAATTAAGACAAAATAACACCTAATTTAGTTCGTTTCGTTTAAACTTTATTGTCCGCTCTGCTTGGCACAGAAGGGAAATTTGTATTTAACACTGGATTTAAGACACCAATTGCATACACACAACAATCACACAATAACAACACTCATCAAGACAGCAACATAAGTAAAAAATTTAAAAACCAAATTAGCCCCATACATATTACTGCACATCATTCTTGACAACCACCCCATTCACTTCAAACAGTGATCTGATTTAAGACCATAAGCATAAGCATTTCTTCGGGCTTTAGGAATTCTAAACCGCCATCCCAGCCTGATCTCACGAGAAAACGTAAGTATTTTACGTTTTGTCAGTTTAGTGGCTAATTCGTACGAAATTGTAAGATTTTAAAAAGGAGGCGTGGCACCTAACCCCACCCCTAAACCCAACCGTCATTGGGGGATGAGCAAATTGTACTAAATTGTACGAATCAGATCGTACGAATTAGCCACTAAATCAAAAAGTTACGAATTGCTACAAGATTGTGTTGGGCATCCTGATGATAACATTTCAAAAGTGAAGGGGATGTGTATTATCTTTAAAAAACGCAATTGCTGTTTTTTTCCATAGCAATTGCGATTTTTAAAGATATTACCTCAGCAAAAGTATATTTCTGCTAAAAACATTATATTTTATAATAAGGTTTTTATTTAAAATGCTACTTTCATTCCCGCTCTGCCCTAAACTTTGTCCATTTTAAAGAAAGTAACATTGAAAGATACTGTTTGTTCATTTAGGTTAATTTTCAAATTTGTTTTCCACTCTGAATGGTATAATGTGTCCAATTCAATTATTGTTTTCTAAAATTAAAGACTAATATATACAGTTGAAGTCAGAAATATTAGCCCCCCTTTGAATTTATATATATATTTCCCAAATGATGTTTAGCAGAGCAAGGAAATTTTCAAAGTTTGTCTGATAATATTTGTTCTTCTAGAGAAAGTCTTGTTTGTTTTATTTCGGCTAGAATAAAAGCAGTTTTTAATTTTTAAACACCATTTTAAGGTCAGAATTATTAGCCCCTTTAAGCTATATATTTTTTCGATAGTCTACAGAACAAACCATCATTATACAATAACTTGCCTAATTACCCTAACCTGCCTAGTTAACCTAATTAACCTAGTTAAGCATTTAAATGTCACTTTAAGCTGTATAGAAGTGTCTTAAAAAATATCTAGTAAAATATTATTTACTGTCATTATGGCAAAGATAAAATAAATCAGTTATTAGAAATGAGTTATTAAAAGTATGATGTTTAGAAATGTGTTGAAAAAAAAAATCTCTTCGTTAAACAGAAATTGGGGAAAAAAATAAACAGGTTGGCCAATAAATCAGGGGGCTAATAATTCTGACTTCAACTGTATATATTTTTAAATTAATTACAGACTCACAAACTAAAATGTTACAGTGTGACAATATTGCTAAAAACCCCTTTCAGGCATATTAAGAACAATAATTATTTAATGACATTTCAAAACAGACTACAGCCCCAAAATACTTTCCCAATCTTTATTTGACTCTATCCTTCAAACAAATTCACACCTCCTTATTAGACAGCATAAAATAAAAAGAGTTTTTAATCATTAAAAATCGTAGCATGGAATAATTCATTATTTTGTCTGTTATAAAGGCATTTCTCTTGCATGTAATTTGCTTTCCATGTAAATAATATCTCTTTTGTGAATTCAAATAGATTCAGGCACTAAAATGATACATCTGTTATTTGGCCCATTAAAGAATTTCACACTTTAAACAAATAAATAAATTAGAAACACTTTTCACACTAAATCGCACAGAAATTTGTCCAAAAAAATATTCTAACAAATACTTGATCTGTAATTTGAGAGAATATTATGAGAGAATTAAATAACTGAGATGTTTCTTTTTCCTGTTTGTAAACCCTGACTTGCGATCTTCGTCATCTGTGCATTACACAACCATTCGATCACAGTTCAGTTATGTATTTATAAATATGACCCCTAAAGCCTGATACAGATCACATGAACACTTACAGTGCAGTGTACGTGGTCAAGCATGAGAGTCCTGTGACCAGTCAACAACAGCAGATAATGGGAAAGGCTGTTACTGAATCGAACTCAAAAGATCAGGCTCACAGCGGAAGATTAAGGGACTTGAAGAAAAACAAAAGAACAGAGGGAACGAGTGAAAGCAGGTCAAGAGAAATAATGAGTGGCAGGTAGAGAAAATGAATAAGAAATGAAGCAGCGGAGGAGAAAAGCAAAAAGCTGGATAAGGATGAGTAGACCGTCAGGCTGTGTGTGCGTCTCAGAGATTGAGAGAAACTCTGCGTGAGCTACAGACAAAGAGCACCAGAGGCACAATCTAAGAATAAGACCTGACGTGTTGTCTACTGTTGGGAGGCTTCATTGCCTGCCTGACATATTCGGTACCGGACGAGAGGACATTCATATGATGTCAGCACACATCAAAACCAGCGGCACGCTTCAGTGTGCAACAATCTTTCGGTGGCTGGTCCTCTATAGTCAGCTTGTAAGCTCAGACCTGAAAAAGCGTTTAGCGCTTGCTAATGCTGGGGACATGTGTCAGTTTGCCAGACATGTTCATTGAGTGCCACTGAACTTCTCAATCAAGCACTGGCCATTTCACTTTTGGGGATTAGTGTTGAATGTGATAACAACTGAACTGAACATCTACATTTTCAGAGTCTGTCTGAAAGAGTACACTGTAAAAAAAAAATATTTTACATTTTGTTTCTGGAAAAAAACAAAATAACGGCTGTTAAATTACAGAAATTTACTGTAAAATAACAGACGGTAAATTACAGAAATTTACTGGAAAATTAAATTTAAGGAAATTTCTGTAATTTAATGTCCGTTGTTTTACGATAAATCTCTGTATTTTAACGGCCATTATTGAACTTTTTCCAGCACCCCAGCTACCAGAACCCCCCCCCCCCCCCCCCCCCCCACATAAAATAACGTATTTATTTTATAGTGTACTGTTGATTTTAATGCATTTTAAACGAGAATAAATCCATTTTAAATTACAAAAGCTGTTTATTTAATCACTTCTGTGACATTATAACCACGAGCAGCGCTCATATGTGTTTTTTTCTCTAATTAGTCTTTATTTTGGTATGAAAAGTCTCATTCCGCATGTATGCAGTCTATCAGAAATCTATTCCTGCACAAATCTCGGAAGAAGAAAAAAAACATTCAGCTTAAAGGTCCTGTAATTTAAATTTATATATATATATATATATATATATATATATATATATATATATATATATATATATATATATATATATATATATATATATATATATATATATATATATTTATTTATTTATTTATTTGTTTATTTATTTGTTTTATAGATGTTAGAATCAGTATGTTAGTTTTAAGAATATCTATATGCCATTGTGCTCCAAAACAGTGTCAAAATTCTGTCTCACATTATGAAGTGGCCTTCCACTAATGTACTTACACTGAAATTGATCATTTGTTACAATGTTCTTATAGTGTAAATTATGATTGATTAAGTACCTGCATGTAATTACATCTTTAATTACACTGTTGACCATCCCTTACATCTTAACCTACCCTTAAACCTGCCCCTAACCTTACCCATACCCTCCTCAAAAGCACCACAAGTGTTCTGCAATACATTATGAACACAGTAAGTACATTGTTTTTATTTTTGATGCAAGTATATAGTAGTTAAGGCCACTTAATATAAAGTGGGACCCACAATCTCTCATGTAAAACATAATATAAACATCCAAAGCTTGCAGTTTGTCACTTCCACCTAAATGGATCAACCTCATACTTCAGTTTCTCATCAAATTTCTGAACAATCAACTGCTCTCTGTAGTATCTGACATAAAAGAAAAGAACATATTTTGAAGAATGCTGAAAACCCTTCTTCATTGCTATTAATTGTAGGACAAACAAAAACTAAGGAGAACATACTGTATGGTTACAATTTTACTTAACTTTCTGCTAAATATTTTGTTTTCAACAGAAGAAAGAAAGTCAAACAGATTTGAATTAAGACTGAGTAAAGGATGACGGAATTTTCAACATGACCTCACGGAAACATAATAAACCAATGATACATATTTTCAGAAAAATGGCTAATTTGTACAAATTCATACTATTTCATACATTATTTATGCCAATTGTCTGATTTATTCTTTAATGCCAACTGTCATTGAGGGATGAACAAATCATACTTAATTTATGAATGAGATTGCACAAATACATATGAATTAACAACTAAATTAAGATGCTATGAATTGCCCTGAGATTGTGCTGGAATTTTTAGATTTGGAGAACTATCCATTTAAAAGTGTACACTTGAAAAGCCTATTGGATAACACTTTGATGATCCCCAGCAAACATTGCTCTGGCTACGCATTAAGGTGTGTTTTGGGGAATTAAATTACTAGGACATGAGGGAAACTCATTTTCATTCACACCTGTTTTTTTAATCTGTCGCTTTTGTCCTCTTTCCATCACAATCCTGAGTTATTTGAGGGAAGATCTTTTGGTGGATGGTATATATGGCCTTTTTCTGATGTTTCAGTCTAATATTGAGAAATAATCTTAAGTAATTTACATATGAATGCAAAAGGAGACAACTGAAAAGAGCAGCGGACATGAGCTGTCATTTACGCTCTAATAACTGCAAAACTGCACTGAGAGTTGGTGGTCTGTGTTAGCAATTGCATCCTTATGTTCAGGAGCAATAGCAGTTTATCTTTAACCAATTTATTTACATGTAACACTGAACAAAACTAGAGGACACCTTTAGATTCAATCCCAATAATTAGTTTTATTCAGGGACTAGATTGGTAAATTCCTTTAAAAGTGGATATGTTCTTGTGTTTATGAGCCTGTTTGCAACTGCATTGACCATTGTCTGCTTTCAGTTGGATCAATAAAACCTGATTTTAATACCAGGAGTAACAAGGTCTACGTAACTTTTCAATTACATACCGGCTTGCATTCTTTAGATTTTAAGTAGAATGTCTGCTATTGACACTTTAGTTGAAGGTACATATGCTTTGAATGCCTCTCAATAGACATTAGGCTACAGTATCTTTAAGTAAATTTGTCATCTAAAATATTTATTTATTTAATATATATTGATATGGACAAACAGGGAATGTTGAGAGAAATGCAGTATGTCTCTTTTACTCAGTGGAAAATGTGTCTTCTTGTAATGTCAAATAAAAATATATTGTATTTATACACTGTAAAACCCAACAGTCAACGTGAACGATGAAAACGTCCATATGATGTACTTACAATACAGTTTGTAAAGTAATAATTTCTGTCTTTAAGTAGATATATGGCAGATATATTATATGACAGACTTGCTTTGTTTACCAAATAAATGGATCTAGCAGAATTTGTATTGTAAACATGAACTTAAAGTTAAAATGTATAATTGTTTATTTAACATTATAAGATTTTAGTTACGATACATCCAAAATCATTTGATATATATCTGCAGATTTTTTTTACAATATTCTGCACAGAAATAGCAAAAAATGTCAGCACATTCTGTCTGACCCTACCTATAAGGTAAGAAAACAGTGAACAAATATATTTCCATAAAGCTTTAGTCTGCTGAATGTAGAAGACAATGCTTTTTACTACAAAATGATGTGAAAATCATTCTGCCCACCAATTCATGTTAAACTATATAATTACTTACTGTAAGTTTTTGTGAGATACTTTTTTGATGGAAGGCCAGTATTCAATGTCATCAATTTTGAGAAAAGAAACATTATTTAGTGTGGAATGTGACTGAAGTAGATTTACAAGTTTAGTTAAGTGTAGTAGATAACAATATGGAGTAGAAAATAAGAGATTATTAAATAAAAATTGGTTCATTCCACTGTGGCGACCCCTGATAAATAGGGGACTAAGTCGAAGAAAAATGAATGAATGAATGTATGAATGAATGAATGAATGAATGATAAAAAAAATTGCTTTGGACCTTACTGTTTTAATATGTACAGTTGAAGTCAGAATTATTAGCCCCTGTTTATTTTTTCCCCCGATTTCTGTTGAACGGAGAGAAGATTTTTTTTCAACACAATTCTAAACATAATATGAATTAACACAAATAAAATGTTTTTTTTAAAAATTAAAAACTTTTATTCTAGCGGAAATAAAACAAATGGGCTAATAATTCTGACTTCAACTGTATACTGTAAGGTGAGGGGATTCAGCAACACTGCCTTCTTAATAAGCTTTTAATCTCATATCCATAATTGATAAGTTCTCTTTGGCTAAGCCGCCATTAATGTTTAATAATTAAGATGACCTGATGTGTATATGATGTACATTTTGAGTAAGAGACTCGCGCGTTCTCAGTAGCTATATCTGTATGTTTTTATTTTCACAGTTTATGTTTTACACCATTCAGTTGCATCTCTGTGTTCTCAGAAATCTGTGAAGATACCCCATGATGTCTCAATGTCTTATTAACTGTACTGAGTCTAATATGTGGCTACGACTGGCAGCAACGTATACAATAATGGAAGCTCCCTAGAAGTACAACTTTAAGTGAGGGAATAAAAAGAAGAGCGGTAGAAGGAAGGGAAAGCCAGGACAGCTCAGTTCCTTTGGGTCTCAGCAGCTTGTCGCCCGTAGTAAAGAAGTCAGTCAGGGTTTCTCGCTGTGAGTCCCGTGGGTACTGACGCTAATATGAAGTGTCCGTGTTAGCGACAGCTTTGGGAGAGAGATGGTGGAGCGCGGAGGCTTTGAAGCCCTTCTCTGTTTAAAACCCTTCTTGCTCACAGAGTCCTCATTGCCTGAAAACGTGCATGCTGTTTTTAGAAAGTGCCCTAACTCCTCTGCTAAGCTGTCTGCTCTGGGTGGTGGCTTTGTTGGGTAAAAATAGATATGTTCATGTGGAGTCCTCTAAATGTTTGATGCAGTGTAATTTGTTTGTGAGGACCAAGCAACAAGTCAAATAGCAGGCAATGAAACAATGTGAAGGGACTGTTGCTAAAAATACATGCCGCCTGTGGTCTCAAGGCTTAGCTTAAGCCACTGTTGATTGGAAGAAGTTGTTTGAGTTGTGACTGTCCTAGAAGTTCACAGTTATGAGGGTATAAACCATAATCAAAATCGCTTTTATTCTTTAAAGAAATGTCCATAGTCCCAGAACCAGGTTTAAAGAAAAATCATTGGCGCATTCATTGATTTTCATAGTAAGCTGAATGTCTGTCTGTCTGTCTATCTGTCTCAATCAGCTTGTCAGTCTCTCTCTGTCTCTCTTAGTCAGTCAGTAAGTCTCTCTGCTTGTCTGTCTGTCTGTTTGTCTCTGTCTGTCTGTCTGTCTGTCTTAGACAATCTGACTCTCCGTCCGTCTCTCTGTCAGTATAGTTGTCGTTCTGTCTGTCTGTCTATCTGTCTGTCTGTCTGTGTCTGTCTCTGTCTCAATCAGCTTGTCAGTCTCTCTCTGTCTCTCTTAGTCAGTCAGTAAGTCTCTCTGCTTGTCTGTCTGTCTGTTTGTCTCTGTCTGTCTGTCTGTCTGTCTGTCTGTCTGTCTGTCTTAGACAGTCTGACTTTCCGTCCATCTATCTGTCAGTATGGTTGTCGTTCTGTCTGTCTTTCTGTCTGTGTCTCAATCAGCTTGTCAGTCTCTCTCTATCTCTCTTAGTCAGTCAGAAAGTCTCTCTGCTTGTCTGTCTGTCTGTCTCAATCAGATTGTCTGTCTCTCTCTTTCTGTCTTAGTCAGTCAGTAAGTCTCTCTGCTTGTCTGTCTGTCTGTCTGTCTGTCTGAATGTCTCAATCAACTTGTCTGTCTCTCTGTCTGTCTTAGTCCGTCAGTAAGTCTCTCTGCTTGTCTGTCTGTCTGTCTGTCTGTCTGTCTGTCTGTCTGAATGTCTCAATCAGCTTGTCTGTCTCTCTGTCTGTCTTAGTCAGTCAGTAAGTCTCTCTGTTTGTCTGTCTGTTGGTCTCAGTCTCTCTGTCTGTCTTAGTCTGTCTGTCTGTGTCTTTCTGTGTGTCTGTCTGTCTGATCTCCAGCCACACTACCACAGATAACGTGTATTGCCTGAGCGCAACGATAAGTTAATACATTAATTTATGTAACCATGTACACTGATTCTGCTCATTTGACTGATTGCTTGCATTTATTTCCTATATGTGTTTAAATGTATTGTATAAAGCTATTGTATTATTGATTTCCGTTATTGATTATTAAAACTGATATTCAGCAAAAGAGAGGGTATGTTTTGTAATTTCAATGAAAATGAGAGGAGGCAGTTATGTTATAGGCTCTGGTTTGTTATAAATATGCATACGGTAAAGATGACGATCATATAAATATGTAGCTATATGACTTCTTCAAATTTTTGGTGTTTGTTAATTTGCTAATATCAAAATGAAAGTAGGCTGTACCGTATAACATGTTTTCATTTTATTGTTAGGATGTGAAACAACATAGCCAGGGTGATGTGAATGAAGTTATGAAATACACTGTTCTCTTTAAAGATTTACCCAACGTGTCTTCAGGAGTTTGTTTTTCATATCAAAGTTGCAAAGTCTGAGCTTACAAGGAAAGGATGCAAGACTGAACTTTGTGTAGGCTACTTAATATTGAGAAAAAGTCCCAATCAGATTTAAAGCCAAATTTGCAGCGGTTTAAAACCAAAACAGCCTCTTCAGTCTTTACAAAATGCTTAATTTTTGGAGCTCAATAACTCTAGGGTAGCGTGGACAAAAGGCGTAACCGTAGCAAAACTTATGCGTTTTAAAACTTAAATACATAAGTGTAAACATGGCCTGAGTCTGTCCGTCTCAGTCTTATGTCTTTCTAAAATATATTAATTTTCTTTTCTTCTTATACCTCTTTGTTAGCAGAAAAATTTCCTCTGTAACCTTGTGTAAGTTTTTATTTATTACACATTAGCTGACTTATGCATAAACAGTTTATCTTCTTTGTTACACATATATTTTATTGCTTGTTTTTGGGCCTTTGGATACATTTAATATTTTTTTAAAAATTTAATTATGGTCAGTACCATACAACTGTGAAAACACAGAAAATCCTCCATTATTGGAATATACTGTACATGTGATATAGCCAGTAATAGGTACAGCAGGTGTATGGGATTCTGCCAGCTCTAAATTTAACCGGCTCTTCTCACTGAACATTATTTTTGTCCTAACTGGTCATTTTGTTTTATTTTTTTTTAAATAGCCAACTAAGTGCTGGGCTGGATTAACCATATGGGCATTTGAGAACAAGCCCAGGGGCATGACGTCTGAGAGAGGGCACCACAGCATTCAGGAAGGCACCATGCCAAAGCCATATCCCCATCTCTGGCTGCTCCGTTCTGCTGTTGCTGCCAGTCTACACGTGAGTCTTCTCACATGTTAAAAACTGACTAAATGAATGAATAATCATAATAATAAAGAAAAACATTTTTAATTTAACTGTAAAAAATGTTTCTCATTTAATTTAGTTTAACTTAAAATACTAAAATAACAAACACTAATTAAAAAAAAACCTAATCAAATAAAGTGCATATCTGAGAACACACTATAGCAAAAATTCAATCTAATTCAAAATTCGAACAAAATCTGTAATTCTTTATCAGTGATGCTATAATTACACATACTTACAATTAAACTAACCAATAATTTAACTTAATAATAATTGTGTATTTGTCACAATGAAAAACGTAAAATACCAAAAGTAAACGGGAATCAAATACTGAAATTGAATTAAAGTATAAGTGAAGTACAAATCAAACTAACTAACTTAAGGAACAGAAAATCAACAAGACACCCATACATGAAACAATATCTGACAATGAACTCAACAAAGGCTGTATATAAAATGACTTTATTACTTAAAATGCACTCTGAAAAACTCATTAGTACTGAGAAGTTAGATGTTGCGTTCTTCCCGATGGTCACATGACTGCATTTAAAAATATATATATATTTAAACATTACAGCATTTATACAACAATTTACTATTTTTCCCCTTTTCGATGTAAATAACATGCACAAAAACCTTACAAATATACTTTACACAATGAAAATAAAACAGATTTTAATACAAATTTCAGCAAATAAACACCCTTGTTGTGTTTATGCATTCATTAAGATTTTCATTTTAATGTTTACTTTCACCATGTCATTTAGGGAAACTCCAAAGATAAATAAGGTGTATCTCTGGACTTTAATAATAAACCTTTATAAAATGCTGCCCTTCCTACCTCCTTTATTCAGTCGCAATGACTTTTGGGACTTCTAGAGCTAGTTCAGTGATCAAGTCTGCATCGGTGCATCCTCGATACCAAGAACACATCTGGGAACCTTCACGTTTATGTTTTAGAACAGGATATGTTATGTTCTCAATAATATTTGTAAAGGGGGCGATGCAGTGGTGCAGTGAGTACATTCACCTCACAGCAAGAAGGTCGCTGGTTCAAGCCTCGGTTGGGTCAGTTGACGTTTTTGTGTGGAGTTCTCCCTGCGTGGATTTCCTTCGGGTGCTCCGGTTTCCCTACAAGTCCAAAGACGTGGTATAGGTGAATTGGGTAAGCTAAATTCCATATTCCAATATACTTATTTAAAATTAGAATGTGATCATTAATATGTTTATAGGCATTAATACATGCTTTAAAGGTACCAATAAAAAGCCAACATGCGCGCCATTAAGTAGGAATCGGTCCTTATATTAAGGGTGTTGCATTATTGCTTCAATCTTTAATGGGATACTGTATAATTATGAGCTGTAATGCACTCTAAAATAAATGTAATCCGTCTCAGTTTTGGAAAGTGTTCAAAAGGCCAATAACCATATATATACAGGTTAATTAGAGCAACTAATCAGCAGAGATCACAAGGCCTTGATTATTTAATTGCACCACCCTGGAATGAGATATAGATTACACACAGCTTCTGTTTTCACTATCTGCAGCTTTTGCTCTCTGATGAGAAACTACAAAAGCACCATTAACGCTTATAAATATAGAAATCATTTAGTCTGGACGCCAGGTTTTTTTATATCACTTTTTTTTTTACTTTTAAACAAAGCAATGTTTTTTACGCAAAAATAAAACCGCAATGTGCACGACAGTTTAATCTCATGCATGTTTAATGAGGTAGATATTAAAAACATGCTCATTCATCGGCTCTCTGGTTTCGGAGCAGAGCGAGGCTGGTCTATTTTTAGCTGTCTGTTGCCGGATTGTGCAGCACGTGAGCCCTCCACCCCCCCAAAGCCATAGATAACAAGGTGGAAAATAGGGAATGTCACCAGTGACAGGGCCATGTTTCCGATGATTGTATGGATGCTTTTAAAAATATCTCTGTGCTAAGACACAGCAATTACAAAAGCTCCACACTTTCTCATCTCACATGGGATTAACTGTTACCTTTATAGACCTGTAAGGAGTCAAAATCTTCGAAAAGGTGGGGAATATATATTGTCTTCTTCAGTCTGCTAAAAAAAAAGTCTACGTTAGAAACAAAAGTATAAAGCAGGCTAATGTCCAGAGGTAAAAACAAGATGACAGTCATTATATTTAGATTTTTGTGTTCCTCTGGATCATTTTACATACAGTTGAAGTCAGAATTATTAGCCCCCCTGAACTATTAGCAAATGCCCTTCCACAACCCATCTCTGGGAAACATCCACACACACTCACTCCCACTCATCCACTACGGACAATTTAGCCTACCCAATTCACCTGTACTGCATTCTTTGGACTGTGGGGGAAACCGGAGCACCCGGAGGAAACCCACGCGAACGCAGGGAGAACATGCAAACTCCACACAGAAACGCCATCTGACCCAGCCGAGGCTCGAACCAGCGCCTCTGTGTCACCCTTCAACTGTATATAGTTCATGCTATTCAAACCAGCAGTATTTAGCACACACACTCAAAAAAAATATTTTTTTCTGTTGGTTATTAAAAATGAGCTGAAACAACACAATTCTTGAGTTTTTTTGGCCACAACTTAATTATCTTATGTTCAATCCACTTACATTTGCAAAAACTATTAAGTGTAACAGTGAGGGTGATGCTGACAACAGGGGTGCTGATCCAAATGCAGGTTTATTCGAATTGTCTGGCAAGCAATGGTCAACACAGGGGCAAACAGATGTATACAGGCAATCCAGAATCGAGTCAATAGGCAGGCAGATGGTCAGAGGCAGGCAGCAGACAGGAATAAACATAAACGAGGCAAGAATCAAAAAACACAACAAAGCAGGACAATGGAAAACGAATTATAGTGTAAACAGTATACAAGACTCAGCCACTAGAGTGAGTGTTTGTGCTGCTTAAATAGTGTGTGTAATTAGTCCTTGACAATCCTCCGGTGGTGTGTATCCAATAAGTCAGGATCAGGAATGTGTGTGTGTGTAAGCGGAGTGCATGTATGAAGTTGTAGTCCATGAAATGGCAGATTTGTAGTCTGTTAGTGATTGCGAATGTTTTCCAGCGATCTATGGTGTTTAGATCGCTGGTGATCGTTATATTAAATTAACTTAATTCCTAATGTTGTTCCAACACAAACTGATTGTGTGTAAACCGTAGACTGTAAAAAATATAGAAGTATCCGTGACGTCACCCATAGGTTTCTAAAGAGCTCAAAGGAAGCTACAAATAGGCGTTATCATGTTTCCCAGAGATGGGTTGTGGCTGGAAGGGCATCTGCTGTGTAAAACGTGCTGGATAAGTTGGTGGTTCATTCCACTGTGACGACCCCAGAATAATAAAGGGACTGAGCCAAAAAGAAAATGAATTTTTAATTTAAAATTCTAATCTCATAACTTTATTTATCAAACTGTAATAAATTACAGTTTAAATGCACATTTCAAAATAAACACTTGCATGGTATGGTAAGCAATTTGACAAAATTGTAGGAAATATTTTTGTTGCATCAAAAAGTGTGGTCATGATCACCGTTTGACAAACTAATGCAGCAAATATTAGTGCTTAAAATGTCACTGAAATGCAATATTTGAATCTTGAATCCAGAATCTCCATGGGGTCTAAAGTGTATCAGGCTTTTGTAATTTTGGTCTCGTGTGATTGGACAATTTTTTATCTTTTTCAATAAATTGTACTCTCTCAGAAACTAATAAATCGACAAGTTCTAACGTAGAACAAGCTGCCTTGAAAATGTGAGTCAACTCAACTCAAACATGTAGAGTTTCACAATACACTACCTGTCAAAAGTTTGGGGTCAGTAGGATTTTTAAATGTTTTTTTAAAATAAGCTTCTCCTGCTCACCAAGGCTACATTTATATAATTAAAAAACAGTGCGAATTGTAAAACTGTGAAATGTTATTGCACTTTAAAATAACTGTTTAAAAGTAGTTTATCATTTAATTTATTAATTTATTCCAGTGATTTAAAAGATGGATTTTCAGCTTCATTACTCCAGTATTCAAAGTCCCATGATCCTTCATAAATCACTCTAATATTAATTATAATAATATAATAATTATATATAATAATAATAATAATAATAATAATAATAACAACAATAATAACAGTTATTATTATTGCAGAATAATTTTTATAATAATAATAGTATTCATAATTATAATAATAATAATAATAATAATAATAATAATAATAATAATAACAGTTATTATTATTGCAGAATAATATTTATAATATTAATAATATTATTAATAATAATAATATTATTATTATTATTATTATTGTTAATGGTAATAGTAATTAAAGCAATAATGACTAGAGTAATAGTTTCATTTAAAACTACATACAATAAGTAATAAATAAATAAATTAAATTAAATTTTACACTTAATGAATGCCGCCTTGATGAACAGAATAATTTTCTTTAAACTTTTGACCCCAAACTTTTGACCTGTAGTGTATATTTAACTAAAACTCAACATCTTAACAAAGAATATCTCTAAGTTGAGTTGACTCACATTTTCAAGGCAGCTGGTGAACTTGAGCTTGTAGGTTTAACCAATGTGAAACGTTTTACAGTGCAGAATTCCTTTCAAATGAAAGAAAATTCAGTCATAAAAAATAAAATAAAAAAAGCCTTTCACAAGGTGTTCACTTGAAGAAAACAAAGTAAAAAAGGATAAAAGAGTATGAACCAGATTGGCCAAACATAAGAACTTTCAGCAGCAATGAATTGACTAAGAACATGCTTTACCCCTCAAGCTAGCAAAACCAAATAAAACCCCCAGACAATCAGTTACAGTACATGCTTTAGTTCGAATTCAATTAAATCTTCCATTCTCATTTTATTTTTAGTTGTATCACCTGACAGTTCCAGTTTGTTAGAGCTCAAACCACATTAAATTTCAACAAAAATAATTAGTTTGTTTTAAATGTGTGTGATTTCTAAATCTGAAGACTTAGAAGATCTGTTCTACATTAGATCAGCTAGCATACCTGATTGCATAAAGGGTATCAGCACATTAGCAGTGCTTTTAAAACTAGCAGAATATTTTATTGTATTTCACAAGCCATAAAGCCGAGAAGATTTCAAAAGCTATTAAAAAACAAACAGCTCCATTCACCTTTAGCATTTTCCTCGTAGCGTAGATGTGATTTGAAATGAAAAGACGCTGTTGCACAGCCATGTCGTCACTTCGACGCAGCCTGCATGTCAATCAAATGACTATCATCAAAGCATTCCAAGCAGAGACTACATTATAGTCAATGGTGGAGAGATAACTTTAATAGGAGATACGGCCGAATGGGAGATGGCAGGCAAATATATGAATTGGCAGGTGTCAGATTTTCTTTAATGTAAGAAGTATGATTGAAATACTTTCATTTTAGGGAAGGTATTCACACATAATTCAAGCTAGCTGCAATCAGCTTTGTGGTTTGCAAATGTGTTGATAAATTAAAATATTATCCTAAAGTACAGATGTTAAGCAATGACACTCACTGGAGCTAGAATTATGAATACAAATAGAAAGTATCTCAAAAATACAAACAACATTTAATCGAAAATGTAATCAAAATTATTAAATGTTTAGTTTGTAAATCATTAAATTCATTATACATTTAAAGCAAAAAATCTATTTCTATCACAAAGACAATAACATATGTTTATATATATATATGTATATATAAATTTTATATATATATATATATATATATATATATATATATATATATATATATATATATATATATATATATATATATATATATATATACATGCACACAGTTGAAGTCAGAATTATTTGCCCACCCCTTTAATTATTATTATTATTTTTTAAATATTTCCCAAATGATGTTTAACGGAGCAAGGAAATTTTCACAGTATGTCTGATAATATTTTTTCTTCTGGAGAAACTTGCCTAATTACCCTAACCTGCCTAGTTAACCTAATTAACCTAGTTAAGCCTTTAAATGTCACTTTAAGCTGTAAAGAAGTGTCTGGAAAAATATCTAGTAAAATATTATTTACTGTCATCATGGCAAAGATAAAATAAATGAGTTATTAGAAATGAGTTATTAAAACTGTTATGATAAGAAATGTGTTGAAGAAATCTTCTCTCCGTTAAACAGATATTGGGGAAAAATTAAACAGGAGGGCTAATAATTCAGCGGGGCTATATATATATTGTGTATATATATATATATATATATATATATATATATATATATATATATATATATTCAGATTGTATATATTCAGATTGTATATTCACGTATCAAGGAAGAAAGTAGACTTTTGAGATCAAAATGTTTCACTTGTGACTTGTTTGTGGGCAAGCTGGCATGAACTGCTGCATACTCACATGGATATACACAGGAGTGCAACACAACATAAGACTTTTGCTTAATAATAGATTACATTTTGTTTGTTTACAGTTGTTTACAGTTTGTTTTCTGCCAAAACCTGCTCGATGTCTTCAAAACATACGGAATATGGAACAAAGTGTAGATTGGGAGAAAAGTGTAAAGTGGCATTATTGTTTTTATGTGTTGTTGTATTTCTTTATTTTATTTTAAATTAACAGTTTAGTTTTAGGTCATGATTCATGCTATTAACCACTGGCTTATTACCTGCATATTATTAAGATATTAACTGTTAATTAGTAATTCAATTGAATTCAATTCATGTTTATTTCTGTTGCGCTTTTATAATGTAGATTGTGTCAAAGCAGCTTACCATAGAAGTTCTAGTAAATTGAAACTGTGTCAGTCCAATTTTCAGAGTATCAGTTTTGTTCTGTTCAGTGTGGTTTAAATTTCACTGCTGAAAGTCCTAATCTCTAGAGGCCTTGGGATGAGAATCCCCAGGTGGAAATAGAGAACAAAGAAAATAATTAGCTCTTCATAGTGAATTCAAACAAGAGATATTAGATATCAGTGCAAAAATGAAGTGCTGTAAATGAAAATATATAAACAAACATAGAAATAAACATATAAAGCATCCAGTAGCAGTATTTCTAACAAAATATCTGGTGCATGAAGACAGGAGCAGTGTGTCCAGGTACAGGTGTTTGTCCAGCCCACTTACCTGCATGAAGCATACTCAACGCTATATGATGCATTGTGTGTATGCTTTACTAAAAAGAGTCACATTCACTGTCAGTTAACAGGCAAGTGCAAGGCTTTTTTGTGTTTTTTTCTTTTCACTGGGCTGGTTGTTTTATTAAATAATACTCTAAACAATTAGGTAAACAAGCAAATAAAGGATGTAGAAGTAAAACAACATATCCCAAACCTATGTTTGGGACAAACAAAAAACTTTTCTAGGGTCCTTCCCTTGTCAGTTTTTTATAACTTATGTAAAAAGCAATAACACATGTAAGTTGTTTACACCTAGTCTTTATTTTCTGAATTGTCACTTTTATACAACGTTACAAGTAACCATATCAATAATATATGGCCCACTTTTATGAGATACTACGCACCAGGTCAAATAACCTGGGATTTTTGTGATGTCTAACTGTCTACCTAAAAATGGAAGCATATATATATATATATATATATATATATATATATATATATATATATATATATATATATATATATATATATATATATATATATATATATGCTACTTGTGTGATATTGCTCATATATATATATATATATATATATATATATATATATATATATATATATATATATATATATATATATATATATATATATATATATATATATATATATATATATATATATATATATATATGAGCAATATCACACAAGTAGCAGTGCGATATGGCTGTATATCGGCACTGGTGGGAGGCGTACGTTGCCTTAGGGTCCCACCAGTGACGATATACAGCCATATCGTACTGCTATGAGTGCGATATTGCATTTATACAACAGTTTGATGACTTAATTGTGTATATAAAAAGAAAAATCAAACTCAGAGAGTCTAAAAACCTTTTTGTGTGAGGAACAAACTTTTTGCACCATTCATTCACATCTGCAGCTGACGTAAGAACAGCAGAAACCGTTACTAATTCATCATCGTCATTTTAGAGTTAATATTTGTATGATTCTCTAGCTTAATTTCTAAAGTAATGACAAAACAGGTGATTTTGCTCAATTTTAAAGATGCTGTATGTTAGTTTTTGACTGTTCTAAAGCATAAAAATACCATAATATTTTTGCAGATATTTAAGAAACACACCAGGTGAACATTCTGAAGTCAGACATTCTGCTTTAAAAATGTGTTTTCTGTGTCGGAACGCTGTCTTAGTTTGGATCATTTTAACCTGCCCAATGCCAGTTTAGCCAATTATATTTCAGCACACCAGGTTGTCTTGGTGAAGAACCACGTATTTCATTCATTCATTCATTCATTCAGAAAGGCTCTGAAAGCATGCGTCCGTGATGGAAATGTGACCTCCGGTGGAAAGTAGCAGACTCTGAAATGAGACACAGATTCAGTTCCACATGAGGTTATTAATAAGCAAATGATATAAATATTACAAACGTAAACATTAGGTAAGCAGATTACATTGTAACCCCGTGTCCCAACAACATGCTTCGTGGCGAGATAAACAGTGCTGAGCAATTTGGCTGTTTGCATCAGATGAAACACAACAGAAATTTAAATACAGCCATTCAGAAGCAAAGAATATGCACTCACTCACGAAATGGTAAGGTTTATAATCTATTTAATATGTATTAACCCTCTTTAACATTATTAAACGTAAATGCTGAATCACCGATATGTGTTTAGTTCTAAAGCTCAATTGCAGACGGTTTATTATATTTTCAAGATCTGAGGTAAACTATCTGCTGCTGCTTTCAGTATATGGCAATAAATGTCATGTAAAATGGCATTCAAACTCACATAATTAGCATTTAACACTGAATAAAGCACGTGAGGTTTACCTGAGGGAATCATTGTCATAGTTTTCTGTTGTTCACCTGTGAGAAATAGAAGCCGTTTCTAATACATAAATTTGAGGTGTTGGTTAGGACAAAAACTCTTTTTAAAATGTAAAATATTTCTTATATCATGTGCCGTTGCTTTTATTTAGAACACGGTTTAAATCACTCACTCCTGTCCTCAATCTGGCAATCTGATCTTTGCATTTGTTTTGATCCAGGAGTGCAATGCCTAGTTCAACCACTGGGTGTCAAACGTACATACTGCACCTTTAAGATTATAAGGCTGAACAGCATGAAATGCCATCAGTCTACCGAGATTTCGCAGTAATTCTGTTGCAATCAGGATATCACAATAATTAACCCCAAAAAAGCCAAAGCACAGCAAACACTACCAGATTACTGTTTTGTTTCAGATAAGGAAATATGCTAAAACCATGCGGACATTTCTTATTTCTTTATTTTTACTGAACTAGTCTGCAGTAATGAAACCAGGAGACACATTTGTGTAACTCAGGGTTACACAAAGAGTGGCCAACACAAAATACATACATTCCTGATATGCGAGTCCCATTTCAAACTCAATACACTATAACTACCATGGTATAAATACAGCATTCCAACATAAAAAAGAGAGAGATGGACTTCAATTTGATCAAATGTAGTTTAAAAAACACACCAATCTTTTCTCCTCTAAGGGTTTATTATATGGTCTGTCACCATTTTGAGGATGGACAAATTCAACCGTCTTTGCTCTGCTCGATGACAGCCTGATGGATGCCTATCCATCTCAGAAATTAAAAAAATATTTAAAACAGGCACTATTCTTATAAATAAACTGCACAGTTGCAATACAAACAACTACATTATCAAATAAAAAGCCTCAAAAGTACATTATGTTGTCCAACAGCTGCAATATTCGTCAAACTGGAGTGAGTTGATTGATCTGCTATCACTCTATGTGGGTGGATTAATACACGAGGGTAAAGAGGCTGTACGAGTGCTGTTATTACGGGAATAAGGCACGGTTATCAGCCAATCCGATTCGAGAACCAGACAGAACTTATTGTTATAAGTAGATGAAATAAGCACAAATGTCAAAGCATATCAAACATCCCAAGGTCCCAAAAAGCATGTAAGGTTTATTGAACAAAACTTGTAAATTATTAGCGAAGCAGATAAAATTTAACACACTTGAAGCTTTAATTCGTATTCTTAAAATTTAGATTTTTTTTAATGCATTTTCACAGTGATGCCATACTTTAGGAACCATTTTTGGTTCCTTTATGAATAATTAGGGATTCCGTTCTAGAAAGAACATTGTTTTTAAAATAACATTCAAAAACATAAAGAGTACTATTCCAATAGATTAATAGAGTAATACACTGTAAAATAAAATCCTGCTGACTTGAGTTAAACTTTGTATAACTTAAAACATTTAGTTGAATCCTGATTAACTTATTAAAATGAGTTAAATCAACATAAAACTTGTATAAAATCAACTTTTTGTCATTACGTTTTTTTGCAGTGGGTTCTCTCTAGTTACAAACCCTTAACCAAGATTTTTTTCTTAACAAACTCCTAATTTTCTGTTTATTAATAGTTATTAAAGTAGTACACTGTAAAAAATGCAGGGTTCCACACAATTCATTCATGTTGTCCCAACACAAATTGATTGAATTAACACTTTTAACAAATTTATGTGGATTATACATGAAAAAAAATCCCAGTGAAATCTCAAGAATTGTGTTGTTTCAGCTCATTTTAAATAAGTAGTTTGAACAAGCAAAAAAAAAATGTGTATATATATATATATATATATATATATATATATATATATATATATATATATATATATATATATATATATATATATATATATATATATATATATATATATATTGAGTGAATCAATATATATATATATATATATTGAGTGTAGTTGGGATTTAGTATAGAGAAGAATTAGGCATTTAGAATAAGAACAAGGAGAATATATACTAATACAAACAGCCACTTGTAAATTGGTCCCTATTCTAAAGTCTTACCAAAGGATCCACATGGAACCAAATATGCCATAAAAAACCTTTATTTTTAAGATTGATCTATTTTATTATTGTCAAGAGCAGCTTTTATTTTGTTTAGCTAGAATTTTATTTTTGGTAGCGTTTCCAAACTGTTTGGCGTTATTTTGTTTTTCTTCAACTTTCACACAGGACAGGTTGGGTTTTCATGACACCTTGTGCTGTAGTGAAACGCTTCTGTGTGTCTGTGACATTCAGTGTGAGACTGCAGAGTGACTAATGGAGGATACAATGACAGAGACACACAAAAGCCAACCCAGCTAATCTTCTTCTCCACTAGCATAGACCCGTCTAATGAAAAGAAAATCTCTCTCCGTCTCTCTTCCTCGCCCGTTTCCTCTCTCACCTTGTCAAATCTCTTTCTGTCTGTCTTTCTTTATATTCTCTGGAACTGTTTTCTCATGTAATAAATACACCCGTCCTCAGCGCTCCCTCACCCACATAAAACCTTGTCTCCCACTTAAGCTTTTTTTTTTCTTCATCCCTCATTTTTTTCATCTTCCATCCTTTCTCCAACAGCGCTTTGAATTTTTGAGTTTTGAATTTCAAACTGGGAGGATTAGTGAAGGTGGTTTTCACAATGCGCTTTCTCCATTCAGACAAACTGCAGGCCAACGGAGCTGTAATGAGATTTTAAAAGGACCTTTTACTTTCTGTCCGTCTCTCTCTCTCTCTCTCTCTCTCTCCCCCATTCCTCCATCACTACCTCAGTCAGAGGAGTGCAAACAAACGCGCACCCCACAATGCAGAAAGAAAAATATAAAAGCAGATAGCTCAGTTATTCTCTCTCCATCCGTCTGTCTTTTTTCCTCATGCTTTCTCTGCTGCTCTCCTTCTCAAAAACGTGATTATCTGCCCTTTCCAAACACACATCAATCTCACAACTGTGTGTGTGGAAGCGGGAAGCATGGGGAGAACGAAAAGGAAGAGAGAATGGATATGTATATCGCCGAGGATAGAAGTAATTGAGGATGTTTTTTTCATGTTTTGAAGTGTAGGAAATAGGCATACGTGTCAGGCTGCAACCAAATTGTCACACAGAGGGAGAGAGGAAGAGGCACACATAGAGAATCATATCACAAATAGAATCCTCTGAGGTGAATGCTACAAAAGGAGACTGAGCACCTGGAACTGAATCTTATGGTTCGCACACACGCACACACACACACACACACAAACACACACACACACACACACACACACAAATCTGCTATATTATTTAGTTGCCCTCATGTCATCGAATATATTCATTCATTTATTCGGCTTAGTCTCTATTTCAGAGATCGCCACAGTGGAATGAACCGCCAACTATTCCAGCATATATTTTATGCAGCGGATGCCCTTCCAGACGCAACCTAATATTTGGAAACTCCCATACACACTCATTCACACACACACTCATACACTATGGAGTTTTTTCATTTATTCGTTTTCTTTTCAGCTTAGTTCCTTTATTTATCAGGGGTTGCCACAACGGAATGAACCGCCAACTATTCCAGCATATGTTTTACATAACGGATGCCCTTCCAGACGCAACCCAGTATTGGGAAACACCCATCCACACTCATTCACACACACACACTCATACACTATGGAGTATTTTTCATTCATTTATTTTCTTTTCGGCTTAGTTCTTTATTTATCATGGGTTGCCACAGCGGAATGAACCGCCAACTATTCCAGCATATATTTTACGCAGTGAATGCCCTTCCAGATACAACCCAGTATTGGGAAACTCCCATACACACTCACTCACACACACACACACACACACATACACTATAGACAGTTTTTTTAATTCATTCATTTTCTTTTCAGCTTAGTTCCTTTAATAATCGGGGGTCGCCACAGCTGAATGAACCACCAACTATTCCAGCATATATTTTATGCAGTGAATGCCCTTCCAGAGACAACCCAGAATTGGGAAACTTTCATACACACTCATTCACACACACACTCATACACTATGGACAGTTTTTTTTTATTCATTCATTTTCTTTTCAGCTTAGTTCCTTTAATAATCAGGGGTCGCCACAGCGGAAAGAACCACAAACTATTCCAGCATATATTTTATGCAGCGGATGCCCTTCCAGATGCAACCTAATATTTGGAAACTCTCATACACACTCATTCACACACACTCTCATACACTATGGACAATTTTTTCATTAATTCGTTTTCTTTTCAGCTTAGTTCCTTTATTTATCAGGGGTCGCCACAACGGAATAAACCACTATTCCAACATATGTTTTATTCAGCGGATGCCCTTCCAGACGCAACCCAGTATTGGGAAACTCATACACACTCATTCACACACACACACTCATACACTATGGACAGTTTTTTTCATTCATTCGTTTTCTTTTCAGCTTAGTTCCTTTATTAATCAGGGGTCACCACAGCACATGTTTTATGCAGTGGATGCACTTCCAGATGCAACCCAGTATTGGGAAACACCCATATACACTCATTCACACACACACTCATACACTATGGACAGTTTTTTTCATTCATTAATTTTCTTTTTGGCTTAGTTCCTATATTAATCTGGGGTAGCCACAGCGGAATGAGCCGCCAACTATTCCAGCATATATTTTATTCAGTGGATGCCCTTCCAGACGCAACCTAGTGATGAGAAACTCCCAAACACACTCATTCACACATACTTATACGGCCAATTTAGTTTATTCAATTAACCTATAGCTCATGTTCTTTGGTCTGTGGGGGAAACCGGAGAAATCAGAGGAAACCCACGTGAACATGGGGAGAACATGCAAACTCCACACAGAAATGCCAACTAGCTCAGCTGGGACTTGAACCAGTAACCTTCTTGCTGTGAGGCGACAGTGTTAACCGCTGAGCAACCGTGCCACCCATTGCAAAAATGGATTGTGTTTTTTTTTTTTTTTTAGAACCCACAGATTTTTAAAATTTATTTCTTATTTTAGTAAAAATAAACAGACAACATTTCAAAGTACCAATTTCTACTCTTAACTAGCTTATTATTTGCCATTAATTTCAAAATTGGCAACTTTACCTTACTAAATAATAGTAAGTAGCAAATTAGTTTATTGAGCTAAAAGTCTTAGTTGATGGTTTGTTAATAGTGATAATTACACCTTAAATAAAGTGTTACCAAAATGGTTAACAAAGCATGAAAGACATTAACAGAAGTGTATAAAATATATCATTCTACATTCACTGACCACTTTATTAGGTACACCTTACTAGTACCGGGTTGGACCCCTTTTAGTCTTCAGAACTACCTTAATCCTTCATGGCATAGACTCAACAAGGTACTGGAAATATTCAGAGATTTTGGTCCATATTGACATGATAGAGTAAGAATGGGTTTTAACCATAGCGGTTCGAACTGTAGTTTTGCCGAATGACTAAAAAGTTATCAGCATGATAGTAAAAAACTGTACATTCTAGTCCAGGGATGGGCAAACTCGATCCTGGAGGGCTGGTGTCCCTGCATAGTTTTGCACCAACCCTAATCAAACACACCTGCTTTTAGCTTTCTAGTGATCTTGAAGACACTAATTAGGGTGTTCAGGTGTGTTTGATTAGTGTTGGAGCAAAAGTCTGCAGGGACACCGGCCCTCGAGGATCGAGTTTGCCCATGCCTGTTCTGTTCTAGTCAAACCATTCTTCTGCAATATTATACCAAAAATGGAAATAAGGGCAGTATTAATAGCTTAAAATGTGGGAGAGCGTAGATATTATGTGATTGTATTGTATTGCAATATGGAGCAATCATATGTTGATGTTAAATTAAAAGTAATTCTCAAATACTTGATAATGAAATGATTTAATGACAATAATTATCTGTGGTTACAACTGAATTAGTTACAAAATAACTATATAAAATGATAAAATCTGAAATTATAAAACATATGATATAAATTGTACCCAGCTTAAATTAAAATAAAGTTACCAGAAGTAGAAGGAGAAACGGGGAGAGAGATGTAGGGGATCTACAAATCCGATTATGAGAGAACTTTTATTTTGAAATTTGACAGGGGCGCCGCCATTACTTTCTCCGGTGTGTGTGTGACGAACGCGGGAAGGCAGAGAGAGAGTTAGGGGAGAGAAAAAAAGCGAGTTGTGACAGCAGTGGTGAGCGTATGAAGATTGTGACGTTATAAAACTTTTTGATTAACTTAAAGTTAACTGATGATATACATCAAAGCTAGATTACATTGCTTCTAAGTCTTGTTGATTTTAAGTCTCCATATAGTGTAACGAGCCAGTTATTAATAGTGACGCAGCAAGTTTTTCGCCGTGCGCCGTGAAGCAGAATAACAGGCCTGATGTTGAAGTCATTTGGGTTATTCAGTGCTGAAGTTGAATACTCCCGTGCATTTTTGAGATTTACATCCGGATTTTTGTTAGTTCAAACGAACTCAAAACGTAGTGGATGTGTGGCTTATTTTTGCGAGGATTTTTGCGTTGGAAAGCATCGTGTGTTCGTTGTGTTCTCTGGTTGATCGCCGTTGGACTGGATTGTGGCCTTGTTGGATCGTGCTGTGCCTTTCAGGATCACGAGGGCAATCGTTGGGGATCAAAGAGTTAAAGGAACATTACCCTGCCTTTCCAGACTCCTTTCAGCGCTCCGTCCTGAACTCAAGGGTGGTGATATACAATATTTTGTTCACTTTTCCTTGAACATTGGTAAGACATCTTTCTCTTTCAACAAGTATAAAAACAGAGCTGTGCTTTAAGGAAACTTTCGTTTGAAAAACTGTGAATTGTGCGTTTTCCACACAGAGACTCATTTGTTTGCCAGTCTGTGGACATTTTGACTGGTGAATGGACTGAGTATATTTTTTCAGAATTTTGAAAGTGAATTTCTAATTTGAAGTGAACTTATTTGATCAACACTGATTGTGAATGTGAAACTTTTCATTGTTTAAGGTGTAACTGAATTTTCTTTATGATTGTCTATATTTGATTTCATTCTGAGCTGATTGAATTTGAAACACTTTAACTTTTCATGTGAAGAAACAAAAGAAAACTCATTCAATTAGTCTCATAAGACTAATGCTTTTTGTTAAAATAAATATTTTTTTTGTTTAGTTACATTGAGTTAACTGAAGTCCTTTATGCTAAGGAGTGGGGCCGTCTCATCTATCCTGTTAGATCTGGGAGGGTGGGTTTTTCTGAGTTTTTACACACTCATATACACACTTCAGGTCACCACCGTGAAAAAGATAGATCCTGAAGCCCACCTCACTTTATCTGTAGCTCCATATAGCAACACGATAGACACTCACATATAACTACTAGTTATACTGAGACCTAAAGCATTGGGTGGGGGGACTAAGATCCTGTTGCTCACTCAGTCTTCCTTAGTCTAAAGTTTATTATCTGCCCCACAAGGCGGTGGCATATTCCCCTCCGCCACAGAGAGACAAAGAGAGCAAGTAGGCCTCAAAGAGGCAGAGAAGATAGACTCCAGAGGAGGAGAGGAGCAGAGTAAGAGAGTGCAGACCAGGAAAAAAACAGGCCAGGAAAAGAGACAGAGCAGTTTACCACCTATTTTGTATCTTTCTTGACCATATGACTAAAGCCCAAATGCTGAGACATTCAAACTGACCAATCAAATGTGACCACATCGTAAAACTCCCAAAGTCCACACCCAAAGTCCAGACTTTAAACAAATGCAAATGATAATTTTCATTCCTACAATAGCATAACGCATTTTTGTTGCAGATTTGTCGGCTCTGTATTTGTCATGCATGTGGCATGATGCGAATCTCCTATTCCACCACATCCCAATGATGCTCTATTGAATTGAGTTCTGGTGACGATGCTCAATTGGAACTAATGGGCCCAAAGTGTGCCAAGAAAATATGCCCGACACCATTACACCACCTCCACCAGCCTGAATCGTTTTTGCAGGTAGGATGGACGGATCTATGCTTTCATGTTGTTGGCACCAAATTCTGACCCTACCATCCGAATGTTGCAGCAGAAATCAAGACTCATCAGAGCAGACTTCGTTTTTCCAAACTTTACCTGTCCACAGGTTAACCTGTGCGAATTGTAGCCTCAGTTTCCTGTTCTTAGCTGACAGGAGTGGCACCCGGTGTGGTCTTCTGCTGCTGTAGCCCATCCGCCTCAAGGTTGGACGTGTTGTGTGTTTAGAGATGCTTTTCTTGGTTGTAATGAGTGGTTATTTGAGTTACTGTTACCTTTCTATCAGCTCGAACCAGTCAGAAAATTCTCCTCCTACCTCAACAAGACATTTGTACTCACAGAACTGTCGCTCACTGAAAATGTTCTCTTCTTTGGACCATTCTCTGTAAACCCTAAAGTCCCAGCAGATCAGAAGTTTTCAACTTAGACCAACCTGTCTGGCACCAACAACCATGCCACGTTCAAAGTCACTTAAATCACCTTTCTTCCCCATTCTGATGCTCGGTTTGAACTGCAGCAGATCATCTTGACATGTCTACATGCCTAAATGCATTGATTTGGATAGAATAGATTGTATAGTGTTCTCTAGTACATTTTTTTTATTCTTTTATTTTCAACTTTAAATAAAATCTGCATTGGAATATATTAATTTAATTCTGTTATGCTACAATTTAATGTATTTATAATGTTTAGTCCCTTATAAGACACATCTGCCTGTAACTTTGAGTTTCAAGCAATCCTGAAGAATTTAGTATGATTATTCAGGTGTATTTGTTTAGGAATAAAGTAAATGTCTGAAGAACTGGTTCATCCCTGGTTTGGAGTTTGACGAAAAGAGGTGGTCTTTTTAAATGGTTTAGAACAACATGACGCCAAGTTAAATATCCAACAGTGCTTCTGTTTTTTTGTTTTTTTCTTCTCCTTTTTTCCATTGCTTAAAAAGGTTACAACTTTGGCATCAAACTGTTTGGACAGATGCTTTATGCATCTGACTTTTACAAGTTTCTTTTCATGTTGTGTATGTGTTTTCCCCATTCCATGTCATCTTTCATGTCTGTTATGGTATGTGCAGTCCAAGCCTACAGAGTGAACCTTCAAAGGAAAGTGAGCACACATTCATGAGCACACATACATTGTTGGCCCTGCGAGCATAGCAAAACTGATTAAACACAGATTTGATGGATCAAACCACTTCTGTAAGTGATCAACCTTTCAACAATTTCACTGTATGAAAGGTGTGATTATACAGTATAATGCAATTATTTACCTCTGTGATCTGATAACACGGGTGAGTCGTGAGCTAGTGTTTGTTTACATTTGTTTACACTGGCTGTGCATCTTTACTTTGAAATTATGAATACATTGTATTACCTTTTTCCTAAATTAAAGAAAAAATTCAATACACATTATTATTATTAGCTGGTAAAATAGGTGTTTTCTGGTCACAAACAAGAGATCATGAAAGTACTGAAAGCAATTGTTACTCATATAACATGCTAACCTTTAAAGGGAAGTATAAAAGCTTCCCTGATCTTCTTGCACACCTCCAATTAAATAGCCCATGTCTTTTGTACTCTAGAGTTTTAACTGTATATTTTTAATACAAAATGTTTTGAATATAGCTTGATGATACTTGCAATATAAACAGTTCATTTTGTGCGGAGTTAACGTGCCACCCAGAAATTTATTAACAACAGTCTACCAGTTTCAAAACAGCTTTATAGATAGTCATTTTATATAATACAAAATATTATTATCAGTTACCGTGCACTGTAAAAAGCAATTAGTTCACTTTGTCAAAAAAAGAAGAGAGAACTCATTGCTTCATAACAAACAAACAAACAAACAAACTATAGTCACGGGCCACTTTATTAGGTACCCCTTACTAGTACCGGGTTGGACCTCCTTTTACCTTCGGAACTGCTTTAATCCTTTGTGGCATAGATTCAACAAGGTACTGGAAATATTCCTTAGAGATTTTGGTCCATATTGACATGATAGCATCACGCAGTTGCTGCAGATTTGTCAGCTGAACCAGCCAACTTGAACCAGCGACCTTCTTGCTGTGAGGTGACAGTGCTAACCACTGAGTCACCATGCCGCCCTCAAAAATGACAATTGTTTGTAAAAATAAAATAGAGAAATGTTACAGACTTGGATGGCACAGTTTCTATAACTCTGGACTCCCCAGTGAATACAGTTGGATGATTCAAGCAAACTAATGTCTTTTAGAAAAAAGTTGGCTATCAAATCTCTCTACTGCTAAGGAAACATCTTCGAGAGAAGCCACTTTAAAGGAGATGCAAAGATGAAGGCGCAATAGTTGACAGTATGAACTGCTCTGCCTAGCATACAGTATGTCTTTATGGAACAATAGACAAAACCGGAAGATGCCAAAAGGGGCTATAAAGAAAAAAAGCTCAATAAATGACCCTGGTGCAACATAGGAAAATAGTTTAAAAGATCTTTTTTTTTCTCCACATGCCAAAATCCCCACACCTGCAGTGAGGTATGGTGGTGGCAGTGTCATGCTGTGGGGCTGGTTTTCATCAGCAGGGAACTGGGCATCTCATTAAAGCTGAAAGAATGGATGGAGCAACACACTGGCAGATTCTGCAAGAGAAAATGAAGCTTAGAAACAAGTTAATTTTTCAGTAGACCTACTCAGATATTCCAGATACAAAGCCAAATTAACACTGAAGTGGGCCAGATCCTCAAAATAGGCTTGCGCCAGCATAAAGTGTAAACCTTCCCAGAAGAGACTTCCAGTGATTTTTCAAGTACACAGGTTGTCTTTTTGGCACGACTCCTTTTTCTAATCGGTCATACTGTGACATTTCACTTTATTAATAATGCAAATATGCTTTCTGGGATTTTCAGCTCTTTAAAATGCGGGAATTGTTAAATGATTTAGCAGATTTTTGTGGTATTATCACTGCTTTGATGTTGTCAAGGTTTGGATACATTGGTACATTTGATTCTTTTGTTGATGTCAAAATCTGTTTAATGTCATATGCACATTCAGTTAACAGTGTCACGTACATGGGCTTTTTGTTGCTAGTTTCTTTTTGTTCAGATCCATGATAGCTGATCAATCTGTGTCTTTAAGCCCCTTAGTGTCTTTAGTTCATTATCTGGCCTTATATTAATTTGTGTGAGTGTGTTGGACTATTAAAGATCCACTTTCTGCTTCATCGCAGCGCAATTGTGTGTAATACTGCAGGCACTCAAAGAAAAACTTTGGCTGTTAATCTGGTCAAAGTTTCGAAGAAAAAAATAAACATTCTTCCTCAAATACATAATACAAGTTGTCGTTGTATACTAATACTGTTACGATGAAGTCACAGATGTATGTTTATACAGTGAACTACAATGGCACAAACCACTCCAGACTATTATTTTATTTATTTGCTTTTTGTGTATGCTTTTCGAGATCTCAAATTTCTCTCGCAAGTGCCATTTGCGCCTGCTGTTTTCGCGTAAAGCCACCAGAGGCTGCTGTCGGCTGACTGATTTGCTGACTGACCAACGGACCAATTCCCCCCATACTCCCCCTTCACTAAACACAACCAATTGTGTTTTAAAAAGCACCGATTGGCCCGTCCACCCTCTTCCCTAAACCCAACCACAGTGTTTTACTAAGCAATCCAGAAAAATATTTAATTTTTTTTTGGCTTTTGTTTTTGTCTCAGCTGCTTTTTGAACCATTCTTCACCGGATTCCAACAACTTTGTCACGGTCAACTCCAGTCTGTGTCTTAAGTCTGCCGACGTACTCTCTGAAACGACTCGGCCGGTGACCTCTGTTTCGGGGCTGGCACTGCTGGGGGTCTGTCTGGAGGTTTTGCCTCCCTTTCTCTCCTATTTTGCAGCTCGGCGTTTTCTTTTTCGTGTTGTTTTATTTATGTAGATTTGTGGTGTTTCCACAGTATCGAATAGACTATCGAATAGAATAGGCAGTTTGTAATATTTTCGGTAGAATAACTCCAAACAGCGCTTCTCTTTCTTTTCGTCATCTCAGAACAGCTAAAAGTGCTTGCGCTCTGGCGCTGCTGAGTCACGTGATGAAAGGCCAACTAATAACAGCAGAGCTGAGAGGAGCAATGGTGCATACAAGATATAAAAGGAGCGGGGTATTTAGAGACATGTCCGCTCTTTTATGAAACAGGAGCAATGTACTTTAGTGTAAATTAGATGAAATTTAAATAAAAGTGCCGATCTCGAAAGGCTACTATCAATCCGATATCAATACCAACGTTGGTATTGATACTATCGATATTAGGATCGATCCGCCCACCCCTAGTGTCACTCTTCAGATCTTCGTTTTGAACTTCATAACGGTATTTCCATCCAGTGTGCAAAAGTAATTCCGATATTGACTTGGAATTTTGAATTTTTTGTAATTTTGAGGATTTAGAAAAGTTTTGATTCTGCATTTTCGGCAAAAGCCTTTGGCAATATTTTTTTTCATGGATAACAAGGTCTTTCAGACAGAAGTCTTTCAGGTTAATGCAGAGTTTGCCTGAAGTCTCGCTCAGCTGAAGCTCTGCCATGCTTCACGTGTACGCACAAATGACGTATCTGTCTACATAAAGAGGCTGCGTAGAAATACACATTTAAATTTGTTGACAGACAGTTTGAGATATCTGTCGTAATTGAGTTATTTGTCGGCCTGACAATTTTTAATTTTATACATTACCCAGAATATAAAAGTACATATAATTACATTTTGATCATTTACTTAAATCAGTATTATCAGAATGTGAAGAGACTTTTAACCTGCACAACCTTTAAGCCTTTCTCTAAGACCTGTGAAAAATGGCCAGTATTGAACCCTGCCATTGACCCAGAGGAAGTCTCGACAAGGCCTGAACAAGCCTTGCAAGTGACTGTGGAAAGGCAACCATCCCTAACATGCACTAGCACATTGCTTTCTTGCATGGCAGTGAAAACTTGACTAATGTCCTAGTTATTAGCATCTCTTTATGAATTACATTCCGCTAAGTCCCATGGTAACTCCCATCGTTTATTTTACCCCGGCACTGATCTAATGCCATTTGCGTATTATAAATTACCTTCCAATGGTCTGTTGACCCATTCCCCTTTGTGGGCTTAATTCAAGTTATCTCCTTCCATAGTAGATGTCATTGTCCAAGTACTGGTCCACCACACACACACAGATGAGACTCTAAGGTGACAGCCAGCGGTAATACATCTATTCTCACACCACTGCATGCATAATTCTCACCCAGTTACAGATCCATAATTGCTGTTCTCCTTGCTTTAATAAAGACATTGTAGCGGAGTATGAGAAGGTCACTGTGCAATGAAGGAACGTTAATCTATTTTCACCTACATCATACAATGTGTTCAAGTATGTGTGTGTGTGCTAGAGAAAGACTAGAGCAAGAGAGTAAGAAGAGGTGGAATGAATGAAAAGAGATGGACTGTGTTGTCTTCGCAGTCTTAGGCTGAAATTACAATCACATCCCAATCAAGGACCATCCATTCACATTCACCAGGCAGCACCACTTTCATTCCTCTTGCGTGTAGCAGTTTACCTTTTTATATTTAGCAAAAAAAAAAAAAAGTTCTCACCTTTTTATTCTCACGTCAATGCAAGCATTCTACTTCGGTTGCATAGAAAGAATCACACCTATGTCCCTGCATTTTCATATTTATTGATTTCTTTGCACACACACCTCAGCAATCTCACAGTTTACAAACCGTAAAGGATGTATCACTTAGCTTTTTATAAATTGTGACAGATCACTTTTATAAAATCTGCGAAATCCCTTCTGGTCCTGGTTTTCATAAGCTCGCTGTTTAAGACTTGACTGGGGACAATCACGCATGAGTGTCCTGAATTATTTCTTGATCTGAGCTGAGGTCACTAGCAGTTTACTTCAAATAAAGACAAATAGATGCAGTCGTTTTACTGCAGTATGTGGTGACATACATGCCAGTCCTACTGTATGCGGTGTTCTGGTTGCTACATACTGGTTGCACACTGTTTGGACAATGTCATTATAAGTTTACCTTCCAAAATGTAATCTTGTTACTAGTACCTTCATTCATTCATTTTCCTTAGGCTTAGTCCCTTTACTCATCAGGGGTCACTACAGCGGAATGATCCGCTAACTTATCCAGCATTTGTTTTACAAATGCCCTTCCAGCTGCAACCCAGTATTGGGAAACACCCATATACTCACACATTCACAGACATACACTGCGGTCAATTTCATTAATTCATTCATTTTCTTTTCGGCTTAGTCCCTTTATTAATCCGGGTCGCCATAGCGGAATGAACCGCCAACTTATCCGACAACTGATCCAGCTGGTTTTTATGCAGCGGATGCCCTTCCAGCCGCAAACCATCTCTGGGAAACATCCATACACTCATACACACACATATACACTACGGACAATTTAGCCTACCCAGTTCAATTGTACTGCATGTCTTTGGACTGTGGGGGCAACCGGAGCACCTGGAGGAAACCTACGCAAAAGCAGGGAGAACATGCAAACTCCCCACGAAAACGCCAACTGACCCAGCCGAGGCTCGAACCCATGACCATCTTGCTGTGAGGCGACAGTACTAACCACTGAGCCACTGTGCCACTCTCTTACTAATACACACTCATCAAAATATATTATAGAAGCTGTGCACATTTTAATGTTGGTTTCTTGACCAAAAATCATAAGCAAAAAATGATACATTAAAAAAAAAGTGGTTTGCTTATCAATTTGTAGAATACAGATAATCAATGATATTTGAAAAATTTACTCACTAAACATCTAAAACCAGGCTAGTGATTGTATTTTGCTGTTTATTAGAAATATTATTCATTTTAATATGTGGAATGGCAGCAACTATTATTCTAATATTTGAGCATATGATGAGAATTGTCGATTGATTGATTGATTGATTGATTCATTGATTCATTGATTCATTCATTCATTCATTCATTCATTCATTCATTCATTCATTCATTGTGTTGGGGTAAGTTACCTTTGAAGGTAATGCATTACAATATTGAGTTACTCCCCAATCAAGGAACTAGTTGCTTTACTTAGTTACTTCTTATAGCAAGTAATGCATTACATTACTTTTGAGTTACTTTTGCATTACTTTTTATCAATGGGCTGAGGCTTGAACTTTTTTTCTTTCTTTTTTTAATAGAGGAGTTCTGCAATTAACAACGTATACATATACGTAACATATAACCTACACCTTTATTTACCTTTAAATCACACATGAAAAAAAAAAAAATTTTAGGATAATGTTATGGGAGAACTTCCGTACCCCAGAGTGCAACATGTTGTATATACAGATTGTTGAAAGTTAAAGCAACAGTTTACCACTTTTGTACTGTTAGTCTTGAGTAAAATCACTGTCCATTGAGACTATAATCCCCTTTTTCTTTTCTTTCAAAATAATGAACACACTCTCTCATTGACTGCGTGATTCATTGTGATCTACTTTCATTTTAATTCAGCAATTTAATTTTAGAAGCTAATTAATTAATGCAAAAATTAACGTTACATTTTCAAAAAAGTAACTCAAATATTATTACTTATAAGTAAATAAGTAATGCCTTACTTGTTACTTAGAAAAGTAATATTATTACATAACTCACGCTTGTAATGCGTTATAATTCATTCTAGAAAAAAAAGTTTTAATGATTGTTTCAAAACAAATGGATAATATCTACTGTGCAGAATCACTCTTTTGTAGTATTTAATAGTGTAATCTTAGATTGGAAAATAATTATTTAGCATTTATTGTTCTTATATGTTTTATTTTAAGGGGGTGAAATATGGGAGCTGTTCAAATATTTAAACATAAAAAAATAGATACTAATTGAAAATATGCCAATTCATTGTGGTAGTTAGCATTTTTTATATGGGAAGATATGTATTGATCTTATATATTTCATTTTAATGCTGCGCTTAAAAATCACGTTTGCTTTTGTTTAAAGTACTTATTTAAATTGAACATAAACAACACAATTATTAATTATTACCAGCTTAATTTTTTCATGTTAAATGCACCTAAATTTGTAAAAACTAATATGTTAACTTAATTCCTTTATGTTGTCCAAACATAAATCGATTGTGTGGAACCCAACATTTTTTAAAGTGTGAATGAGGTGGGAACTGTTATTCTAATACCTAAATGTATGATCTTCCCAATCTTCCTATTTGCCAAAATACACCTTGTTTTTCCTGGTAGTATGTAACATTTTTCTCATATTGGAAAATAAAGATATTGTTCTTATGTTTTTATTTTACTAAGGTTAGATGTGAGAACTGTTATTCTTTATCTGTTTATATGTACCATTTCTTTAAAAAAGAAAGATACTAATGGAAAATATTTCACCAATCTGACATCTGCAAAGCAGCTACTGTATTGTTCAAATGCATTTAATTTTTCTTAAAGGTGGGATTATTCTGCATCTAAACACTTTCCTTTTTTTAATATTTTATTTTATAGCATCAGTTCTATAATTGTAGCATGTATTCATACACTCACAGGCCACTTTATAAGGTACACCTGTCCAACTACTCCTTAATGCAAATTTCTAATCGGCCAATCATATGGCAGCAACTCAATGCATTTAGGCATGTAGACATGGTCAAGGCGATCTGCTGCAGTTCAAACAGAGTATCAGAATGGGAATGAAAGGTGGTTTAAATGACTTTTGAAGCCAGACGGGCTATATTGAGTTTTTCAGAAACTGCTGATCTACTGGGAGTTTAAATTATCTCAGACCGGTTTCTTGAACGTGACAATGAGTTCACTGTACTCAAATGGCCTGCACAGTCACCAGAACTCAATCCAATAGAGCACCTTTGGGTATGGTAGAACAGATGATTCGCATTATGGATGTGCAGCCGACAAATCTGCAGCAACTGCATGATGCAATGTCAATATGGACCAAAATCTATGAGGAATATTTCCAGTACCTTGTTGAATCTATGCTATGAAGGATTAAGGCAGTTCTGAAGGCAAAAGGGAATCCAACCCGGTGGTAGTAGGGTGTACCTAATAAAGTGGCCAGTGAGTGTACTGTAAGTTAGAATTACCTCTAAACAATTGATTTATTCATAAACAATAATTAAAAATCGCATCTGCTTTAAATGTGAGATGAGTCAATGTCTGAAAGAGTAAAAAATAAGGTACAGACAGATGAAAATGGTAAAGAAATCTATGTTTTTTTAGTCTTCCCCCTGAAGGACCTGAAGTTTTAAGAGGAGAAAGGTCTTCACTTTGCCAAACAGAATGAAAAAGGAATGTATGAAGAACATCCATACTGATTGCCCACAGTAAAACTGAGAATGTGAGACTGAGAGAGCGAGGAGCATCATTAACCCTTCTGCCCTCTGGGAGATTTGTTATAAATCTAATGGAGAGAATATTACTCCTTTTCCCCCCACTCCTGCAGCACTGATATGATTGTCTTTTTTTGTAAATGTTTCTACTTTCACCTCAGCTTTGCTGTAGTTGGTGAGTTATTTGAGGTTAGAACAACAACAAATAGGCAAACTTTGTTTTGAGAGCATGAGTGTCACTTTTGAAGGTTAAGAATCCATTGAAAGAAAATGAATGTGATTTTGTGAATTGTCCAGTTGCATTTGGTTGTGTAATGTGAGGGTGTAATGAAATAGGAGAGATCTGCAGCTATTCTTTCCCCTATTTTACCTTCTTTCTTTCTTTTTTTTCTAGTGAAATCCTTTATGCAATAGTCAGTGCTCCTATAAGAGAGATCTGCACCAGCCGCTATTAAACACATTAAGAATGGAAGCTGCTAATGGGGTTAAAGGTGGGGACCATTATTTTTTTAATGTTATAACATATGATCCAGTATAATTAATTTAATATACTTTTTTTTGTGTGTGTCAGGTCCCTCGTTTTTCTTTTGAAGTGCTTTGGTTTTCTTATCTTAAGTTAACCTGTTAAAGCTATAGGCACTTTTTCGGAGCTATTTTGAATTATACTGGTTTGAAAGATCTTGGGGATTTGATATTAATTAATAATTAAAGCGGATGTATATAATATGGCAAGCATATTGCATTTAGTGCAATTCAATTGTGTTAATGTAATGAATAGACCATATGTCATCTCAATGATCTGTTTATTGACATTTTACTTTCTAAAATTATTCTCTGATGATGTAAATACTAAAGAAGAAATAACATCTGCATAAAATAATTAAATAATATGTACTTACACTAAAGTTAATCATGTGTTACAATGTAATTATTGTGTAAATACATGTTTTTACATTGTACTTATGATTGGATAAGTACCTGCATGTAATTACATTTTTGATTCATTTATGTAATTACACTGTTGCCAATCCCTTACACCTTAACCCACCCTTAAACTTACCCATACCACCAAATCAGTCCCTAATCCTACCCGTATCCCACCTCAAGAGCACTAGAAGTGTTCTACAATACATTATGAACACAGTAAGCACATTGTATTTATTTCTTCTCTCACACTTTATTTTGATGGTCCATTTGTTGAGTTTAAGTTACACTGCATCCACATGACAACTAATTCGCATTGGATTATAAGTAGACTGTTAGGTTGGGGTTAGGGTTAGTGTAAGTTGACATGCACTTGCAAAGTTTCTTAGAGTCAGTTAAATGTCTGTTGAAGGAGCAGTATCAGCAGATATTTAGCAGACAGTCTACTAATACTCATATGGACCATCAAAATAAAGGTTTTTCATTTTTTTTATGCAAGTGCATAGTTGTTAAGGCCACCTAATTTAAAGTGCAACCATTAATTTAGATACTATTTCTGTTTTCCAATTGTAATTGCACTGAATTGTGATTGATTTTGATTTCAAGTGAAGTAACCTGTAATAAATGTTAAAAAAGGGGAAAAAGGGCTAAATTCAGTTCCACACTGTCAAAGTTTCAAACAAAGCTAGAGTAAATTGTACCCGAAACTGTAAACCTCAATGACTAAGTAAATATAACTCCACCAACAATGTTACTTTTACATAACTTAAACATTTTGACTTTCGTACACAACGTCGTTGTGTTTCGTACACAACATACTTTAAAAATTAAAAAGTGTCCTAAAAAAAGCAAACATAACTTTTTGTGATGTGCATGAAGCATTAGCATATATTCAATCTTATTAACTAATTTATTTAGTTGTTGTTATCATCACTGAGCATTCTCAGAGAACAAACTGGCCATCAACTTCATCAATAATTAAAGTGTTAAATGAATGTGGGATTGAGTGGGTCAGTCTAGATGACCAGTCTAACCCTCTGCTTCTTCACAGCTTTCTACATTAAACTTTCAAAACAGCAGGGATTTCAGTATAGACCTACTTCTTTCAGTCCTTTTCTGTGTTTTCATGTTTTCTGCTCTTTGAATATTGATTCAGGGAACAGCAGCAGAGCTCTAAATCTAATAATCAAGTGCTAATAGATCCTTTCAAACAGACCTGTTTTTACATTCATCGTCAAGAAAGTAAAGGCAGAGCTTCTTGTCAAATGCTGAAACATTGTAGGTAACCAACAGAGAATAGCAAATTGAACCATGAAATGGTCATAGATTGTAATCTCCAAGACACAAAAGCTGAGGTATGGGATATTCGGAATGCATGAAGTCCATGCATAAATAAGCCCTTCTTTGCTTTTTAACTACACATGAATGATAAAGGGATAGACTTTGTAAGAATGGACACATCATTTAAATGCTGATGCTATGTTTTTGTCTTTCTTTTTCATTTCCCTGAACACACCACTGACTGCGCCACTGCTTATACACCTAATTAAAAATCTTTTTTTTCTGGTTATGGATAACTGTTAGAACATAAGAAATAAACTAAGAAATTTGCAACTTATTTTTATGTAAAATGTAAATGTAAAATGTAAACACTTTTACTTGAAAATAAGATAAAAAAAAAACATTTATTGCAGAGAGGTGTACCTGTTGAGAATTGTGTGCTATTTAAATATATTATTCAATAAAATTAAACATTTAAAAATAGTCATAAAAAGAGCTTACTGTTTTCTTCCTCCACTGTGCTTTTAATCTCACGTTTGCTTCTGTTAGGTTTAGTGTAGTCAAAAGAGATTTGCTAATTAAAATGTCTCTCACTGGTCTTTCAATTTATGCACTGTGAAGGCTAGAAATCGAATCTGGCCTACCTGTTTTTGAGGCTCACCAATGGTTTACATCTTGTGGTGAACCCTCTGTATTCACTCTGGTAAAGTCTTCTCTTGATTGTTGACTTTGACACACATACACCCACCTCCTTGAGTGTTCTTGGTCCAGCCAACTGTTGTGAAATGTTTTCTTCAGGGAAAGAATTCTTTGCTTATTTGTTTCGGCCATGCCTAATGTTTTTGCTACCTCTCTGATGGGTTTGGTTATTTATTTTTCAGCCTAGTGATGGCTTGCTTGACTAATAGTAACAACTCTTTAGATCTCATCTTGAGAGTTGACAGTAACAGATTTGAAATGCAAATAGCACACTTGAAATGAACTCTGGACATTTCATCTGCTCATTGTAATTGGGATAATGAGGGAATAACACACACCTGGTCATGGAACAGCTTAGAAGCCAATTGTCCAATTACTTTTGGTCACTTAACAAGTGAGAGGCAAATATGCAAATGTTTGTAATTCCTGCACCGTTCACCTAATTTGAATGTAAATACCCTCAAATGAAAGCTGACAGTGTGCAGTTTAGTTCATTTCATGTGAAATCTATTGTGTTGATGTCACAATATTTATAGACCTGACTGTATGTCTATCTAAGGGCGTACTCAAAGTTGCCTTGAACCGGGCCGAAACACGCTTGTCCCCCCTTCCGTCTTCCCCGACTGCCCGCACTCACATTACATTCGAGCCATGCTTACGTCATCGATGGTGCACTGTTCAGTTTAAGAAGCGCTCTTACTCAGCACAGTGGAGGTTTCTTTAGTTATATGGTTTTAGTCGTTTAGGATGCAGTGACAAGCAGTCGAAAATTTCGCCGAACAGATCAGCCACTTTTGACGCTTATAAATAATCACAAAGTCTTAGTGCTGCAGGAATTATGAGGTTTGATGAAGGTGCAGCTGTCATACAGTGTCGGGTTGGTGTCTTTAATAATCTACGATGGTTTGCGTTCATTAAACAGTAAGAATGATTAATAAATCCATATGAAACAGTACCTTAAAAGTCACGTCTCGTCTTCAGTATCGGGCTCAGGCAGGCTTTGCACTCACACTACAAGCGTACTGCGCCAAAACCCAAGTGAACCGCACTCTGGCACACCTCTTCCAACCGTGGTATGGCCGGCCAAATGAACCGCACTTGAGCCCGATTCAGAGTACTCACACTTCTCAAACGTTCTGAGAAAGGGGTTTGGGACAGTTCGGATAGCAAAGTGTGAGTGCGCCCAAATAAGCTATCACCATCTGATAAAGTTGCATATAAAGTATGTTTTTTTAAGTGTGTTTCTCTTTGCCACTGCTCATCTGCATGGATGAATCATTACAATAAAAAAATACTGGTTGCCTTAAATTTTTAAGCTAAATCAAATTCAGTCCATTGAACTAATATTACGTTAAACTGACTTAAAACAGCCTGTGTAACTTACAAAATTAAGTTAGAACATGACTAACTTAGCTTAATAAGTTGACCTAAAAACATATGTTGTCAGGACTAATTGGTCATATAATTTTTATTACAGGGTACAAATGAGTAACATATTTGATATTCTTTTTGACCAACTGGAAATGAAAAGGTTTTAAAAAAAGGTTTTAATTTTTGGATCTAATGATTGCCCAATGACAAATTAGGATAGCTTTTTTCTTATAACTAGCAGAAATATAAAATTTACCAAACTAAGCGTGGCAAAATGAAACAATGAAGAAATATCATGTAACATTTAAAAGAAATCAAAAAAAAAACTTACTAAGTTTGTGCATATTTACTGTGCTCATTTCATGATGCAATGGAGTGGCGAAAGACCATATATCTTTGTAGATCGTCTGTTTCAGAAATGTTTTCATATGCATTTAAATACATAGTATTCTGAATGTATTTGCAATTGCATGTGACTGCTGAAGGGATACTTGTAGCTCTGCACTCATACATATATCCAGAAGTGCATGTGTTTGTGAATGCACATTTGGATACATGCGATCATGCTGAGTTTTGGACAGAACTTGACCTCTTCGACCTTCACCTGTCCCCATTCTGAAATGGCCGGCAACATTCAGTGAGAGCCGAGTCAAAACAATGCTTATCTCTGGGGCATTAACTTCATTAGGACTGACAGAATCAGTTCATGCATCAATGGATGCCGTGACCGTTTCCACCAAACCTGTTACTGATCTTGACGTTGCCTTGAGCTTCTCCTCCAATGTGAGCAGAGAGGTTCTGTGATTCAACTCTAAATAGCATTAAAGGAAAATGACATCTTTTCTGCTCTCTTTTCATGTTATTTCCTTTCATATGTAGACAGTCGCTAATCTCATCTCGTTTTCTTTAGGTGAAACATTATTGCTAGAATGAGTCTGAATCAGTTTAATTCTCTACATGGGAAACTGTATATTCTGTGCCGATGAAAAAGGATATTATTTTCATGTGATTCAAAATGTTAGATCAGATGTTTTGCTTAGAATTTTCAGATTTCAGTCCTTGCTATTTTGCTTAAATCTTTCATAAATCGTGTCTTTTCCAAATAAATATCCCATGGGAGAGTTCTGAGCCATAGATCTAGATCCCAAAATATCATATAATACATTCTGAACACCTTAGTAACCGCATAGCAATGCCATGGCAACCTACGGTGTGGCAGCTAGTCTTGTAAACATGATTTACAAGAGTATTTTCTACACAGACTGTAACCTAGATATTGTTGTTTATGTATTCATTTCAGTTTATATAATTTTTATATTTCGAACACTTTACAAAAAGGTTCCTTGTGTTATTTTTAATGCAAAAATGCAAAGTAGTTTACATGAATTAATGTATTATTATTAATTAATATTGATTAATATACATTATTTGAAATTTATTTATACTTTATTACGTTACATATATTGTCTTTATGTACCTGAGAATATTGTATATAGACTAAAACTTAAAACTGAATTTTTCATTCATCAGACACACACATAAAATAAAATCATTAAATATTAATTATATTTTTTATAACTAAAAATAAAACTAACTGTTAACAAATACTAATAGTGGTAATGCAATATTTACTAAAGAAAAATTACTTGGATAATAATGAACGGTTTTCACTCTTGCTTTCTAATATAAACACTCATTAATAATAATAATAAAATAATAATAGCAATAATTGGTTAGATTATCGGTATTTTGTCTATTTGTAGGTCACATTGGATAAAAGCATTTGCCAATAATTACATGATTACAATGTAAATATTTCTCAGATAATCTATTTAAAGCAAATGGACAGTTTTTTACCCCTTTAAATCTCCAGGTATACAGTGCTCAGAGTATATAAGTACACCCCTCTCAAATCTCTTTTTTTAAATTAATATTTTTCTACAGGATTTTTCTAATATTTTTCTATAGGATGCTTTACAATAATATATTTTTGCATATACTGTACATTAGATTAGTCAGTACTGAAGCCAAATCAGATAACGGTCCAAATAGTTGTTGCCAAAATGTGTATATATAGGGGGGAAATCTAAATAAAAAGAATATATCAAGAATATATCGCCAACACCATTACACCACCACCACCAGCCTGAACCGTTGATCCAAGGCAGGATGGATCCATGCTTTTATTTTGTTGATGCCAAATTCTGACAAGACCATCTGATTGATGGCAGCAAAAATCGAGCTGCATCAGATCAGGCAACGGTTTTTCCAATCTTGTATTGTCCAATTTTGGTGAAAAAATTATGAAAAGAAATCTGGAAAAATCAAGAGATATAAAATAATAGTGCGAAGACTGCTTAACGTGTTGAAAGAAGGGATGTTGAAGGAGAAGCCACATGGAGTTAATGTTTTAAATATTGTCAGCCGTTTTCAAGAATGTCTGTATACACTGTATGCACTCTTGCATGTGAGTCAATGTCCGTACCTCAGGAGGACATGAAAGGATGGTATGACAGGAAAGCTGTTCTACATGAAAATATACCTGGTGATGATGTTTAAGTTCTGTTAACGGTATCTGGTTCATTGTTGACCGTTCGTTTTTCTGGCCCTATAAGGTATCAAAGAAACTAGGTGAAACAGACTTTGTCATAAATACACCTGATCAAAAAAGAACATTTCGTACTTGTCACATTATCATGCTTAAATTTTATAACCAAAGGAAAGTGTCTGATAATTTCGGAAAGGAACAACTTGCTGCTCTTTCCTTTGAACCCTTAGCTGCTGCAGTAACTGCTGTGTTTGACTCTGCTGATGTGAATGAGCTGCCATCTCTAGGTGAGTGTCATGATGATGATGACGACTTTGTTTCGTAATGACTTGACAATGTGTGGTAGACTTTCGCATGCTGAAATTCTTGATAAGTTGCCAGAGTATTTTAATACTTTGTCAGAAGCACTCAAAATGATCAATTATTGCGAGAATTTCCTATGCTGTTTAGCGATGTGCCAACTCAAACTAACGTGCTACAGCAATAAAAACTGCCTAATGTCATTGCTATATATATAAATATAGCAACGACATTAGGCGTGTCCAATATATATATATATATATATATATATATATATATATATATATATATATATATATATATATATATATGTATATATATATATATATATAGATATATATCTATATATATAGATATAGATATATATGTATATATATAGATATAGATATATATGTATAGATATATATAGATATAGATATATATGTATAGATATATATAGATATATATATATATATGTAAATGTATACAATTTTGTATGGATTTAAATGTATTATCTTAATATTTCTAAAGATGTTTGGTGACTAAAATATAATTTTAATAAATATATTTGTTTAATCGATTTGTTTTGTTTAAATGCACAGAATATATTACATATGTCCACAGAGAAATGAATTAAGATATTCATTTTCAAAATGTGGTGTACTCAGTTATGCTAAGCACTGTATCTTCAATGTATTTATTTCTTTTTATTTCGATCTTTAGTATACTTGATTGCAGTTTGTTAAAATGTACTGATCCACAGTGATTTCCACTTTTTTGATGTACTAGGGCTTTTTAAAATGCGAAATGGAACTCTGTGTGCATCTAAAATGTCCCAGATTAGAGCTCTATGGTTCAGGGAGTGTTCATGAACTCTTTCAAAGCATCAACACACAATCTGTCCCTCTGAATATTCAGAGATCTATTAGAATATTCATATGAAAAGCAATCCAAAAGCATTTGTCAGAGTACATTTCAAATGCTCTGACTGAATGACTGAAAGTTTGCCAGAAAGTTCAAAAATAACTTTTAATAACTTACCGGAGGCCATGGTAAGCAACCACAGATTTGCTTGAGGCATTCAGACACCTTTCAGTGGAGTCTCCTAAATAAACCTGAAATTTAATAAATTAAAGACTTTTAGTTCTGCTTATGATAATTACCACCGCCAAGATTCTGCATAGAATAATGCCAAACACAATACATTTGTTGCACAGCGTATTTTGTTTGGAAAAAAGTGTCTGCTAAATGAATAAATGCAAAAAGTTTAAGAGTATACAGTTATGCGTCTTTGCTTGTTATTTTCAATTGCCAGCTGTCTTTGAAAAAAAAAAAATTATTTTTTTATATTATCCATACTTTGTTTTTACCACAGTAACAGTTATGTGTTGTTGTAAATTATACATAACATTTACAAAGACTGCAAGCAATCATTTATGCCACAACAAGCAATTTTAAGAAAGACCCAACTCCTGAACACTATAAATGTTAGTCATTGACCAATGTTTAATATGTGAATGTCTCTAATGTAGATTCTTCAGGCCTTAACCTTGTTCATTTTCTTATTTCCATCCATCCATCCATCAAACTATCCATACCACCCCACCCCAATCTGTCCGTCTGTCCGTCCAACCCACCTCAACAATCAATCCATCCAACCCACCCCATTCATTCATCCACCAGCCCAACCCATCCATCTAGCCATCCAAACCATCCATCCAACCATCCATCCATCCCACCCCAACCATCCATCCATCCATCCATCCCTCCGATCCCAACCTGTCAGTACATCTAATCCAATCCATCCATCCATTCAACCCACTCACCTATCCAGCCCATCCATCCATCCAACCAACCATCCAACCAACCATCCAACCATCCAACCATCCAACCATCCAACCAACCAACCAACCAACCAACCAAACCGTCTGTCCACCCATCCATCCAACCCAGCCCAACCAGGACGTCCATATACCCAACCCACCCCTACCATCTGTCCATCCATCTATCCAACCCACCTGTCCGTCCATCCAACCATCCCACCTCAATCCATCTGTCCATCCATCTACCCACCCATCCATCCATCCACCCACCCATCCGTCCATCCATCTATACAACCTACCCAACCACCAAACCATCCAACCCACCCGTCCATCTGTCCATCCATCCATCTAACCCCAAGCCCATTCATTCAAGCCCATCAATCCATCCGTCCGTCCATCCAACGCAACCCACCCCAACTCATCCATCCATCCATCCATCCAATCAACCCCAACCTGTCTGTCTGTTTGTCCAACCCACCCCAACCATCCATCCATCCATCCAACCCACCCATCCGTCCAACCAACCAACCAACCAACCTCAATCTGTCCGTCCGTCCGTCCATCCATCAATCCATCCACTTTCTGAGGCCAAATAGTGACTTTCTTTCTTCTGTTGAACACAAAAGAAGATAATTAGCTGAAAACCTGTAACCAACTATAGAAGTCAATGTTTACAGGTTTCTGACACATTTCAAATAATCTTATTTTGTGCTTAAGAAGAAACAACTTCATAAAAGTTTGGAACTACAGTAGTTAAGGCTGTGTCATATGATGAATCAACGCTCATCACAAACAGCTGTTGATCCAGTACTGTCACTTTCTCCATATTTGTGTGTTTTTGGTAGTCTGTGATGTCAAGCAATTACAAATCATGTGTACTGTTAAGGCTATGACATGACTTATTAGTCATTATTAAGTTGGAACAGTTTAAAATCTGTGATTTTGCTCAAACATCTGCATATACAGTATGGTAAGCCAGGTGGAGGTGCTTCACTCTTTCATATTGCAGTGTAGGAACTTATGTTTAACAGATGCAACCTGGAATAGCTACAGGGAATATCAGCAGGGATTTTTGCTGATAACCGATCATGCCGGAAATCATATATTATTGCCGGGCAGTCTGCAAAAACAATACATCTGTTAACCTCTACATAAAAATAAAATGGTTCCATAAACAATCATTTAATGACTTTATATATTACACAATGGAAATAAAATTGTTATTTACTTAAATTAAAACTTGTTTTTGATAAAACTAAATAACACAGTTATTTATTTTGTTAAAATAATAATAATAATAATAACAATAATAAAATATAACAATAATTACTATAATCATAATAATAATTATAATAATTATTATTATTTAATGTGATGATGATGATGATGATGATGATTATTATCATTATTATTATTATGGCTGGCTATTAATTATTATGGCATTATTATTTATTTATGTATTTATTACTTTGTTTGTTTATAATAATAATATTAATAATAATAATAATAATAATAATTATTATTATTATTATTCAATTTTATTATTACTATTATTATTATTATTATTATTATTATTATTATTATGAGTTATTATTATGGCAATTATTATTAAATAAATAAATAAATAAATAAATAAATAAATAAATAAATAAATAAATAAATAAATAAATAAATAAATAAATAAATAAATAAATAAATAAATAAAAGGGTCACAGAATTCTGGGAATATCATTTTTGAACAGCAATTTTTATTTTAAACATTGTCATTTTGTCATTGTCATTTTCAGTTTAGCAAAAATTTTATTAAATAAAAACTAAAATCCAAAGACAAAAATACAGCAAAATAAGTTAATACACTTTGAAAAAAAAAATTACAAATAACAATACTAATATTAAATATTACTGCAATAACATATTTGTCTAAATACTTCCAATGTCCATCAGTTCAGGAAAAGCATCTCCATCTAGATTCTCCAAAAAGTCATAGAATACTCTCCAAATAGACCAAAATATATGAATTTTGTTTTTCGAAAAAGGAAGTGTAAAGATCACCAGCGATCTAGTGGCTGCAGATTGCTGTTAAGCACACAGTTCACTAAAAAACTACAAATCCGCCAGTATATTGAATACAAGTCCTGTCATGCAACACACACACACACACACACACACACACACACACACACACACACACATACCTGCTCCAAGTCTCCATTGATTACATTACCACAGTTGATGCTGCTCATGTACTGATCACACACACATATATACACTTTGACACTCTCTTTGCTGAGTTTTGTTATACTGTTTGTGAACATTACAACGCGTTTTCCTTGCCTAATGTGTTTTTGTACCTTGCTTTGTTTTGTTTGTTTTACCCTGTTTGCTGCCTGCCTTTTGACCATTCGCCTGTTATAGGACCACGACTCGAATTGCCCGTATACATCTGTTTGCTTCTGTGTTGACTGTTGCTTGCCTGATGATTCTGTTTAATAAACCTGCGTTTGGATCCTCATTCTCTTTGTCCAGCGTCACTTCACATTACAGCAAGAGGTCATCCCTTTATCCACTGAGATACACCAGGACTGTCTTCCAGCAAAAGTAAAATCAACAGCAATCTTTCATGTTTGGTCACGTTAAAGTTCAATGGACAAATATGCAATATACACAAGCTGGGATCAAGAGGAATTACTTTAACAATGATTTGACAATATTCAGTCATTTTTAACCCAAAAACAACTTTAGAACATTCACACATACAGGGAATATCACTTTATGCTTAATCAAGAACAGAAAAAGGAAAAGGGAGCACATCTTTGTCAAGTAAACATATGAAGAGGTTGTGGGTGAGTGTAAATGGGTGGTTGTATAGAGCCTGGCAGTTATTCAAGACTGAAAGGATTTTTTTTTTCAATAAGCTGTCATACTCTGCAAGTCTCATTACATTAATAAGGGGCAGAGTCTCCTTTTGCAGTCATATTACTCCAGCTGTTCTCAAGTTGTCATTTCCCTAAGACATAACTACTGTCATTGTGACTCTTTTAATGTGTCAATCACGTCTGGAGGAAAAGAGACAGTGAGTTAATGTAACCGAACGAGAGACAAAAAGTTGTGTGTTTGCTTCTAGATCCCATCAGACCGCTGGCTGTCTCTCCTTTCCCCATCATCATGTCCCTGTCACCCTTACATAATACACATAATCTCCTGTCTCCTGTGAGTATTTATAGACCACAGTATCTGCCTGTTTGAGAAATGGTTATCTCCTCGAATCCTCCTTTAAGTGACTGTGGGAAAATCCTACGTTTTGCAGGAAGTCCCGTTCTGCTGCCTCACTTACTGGGATAGATAAAACAAACAGGTGGAGAACTGACTTAAAAAGCACAACAATCCATGTGCTTTGCCATTCACAAAAGCAGAAACTTCCTCTGCGAGTCTTTCTTATCTTCAGGAGAAGACTGACCATCTTTCTGTGAGCTGGCATTTCTGCAGAAATAGCGTCAGGTTTTTACTCGGATCAATAATTGAGAGTCACCTTTAAAAATATTCTTGACAGAGCAGTGCCAAGTAAAAACCAGCTTGATGGCTGTCAGAAACTATTTAATTTTCTGGTTTGGATGAGTATACTACGTAAGTTTGGTTTGCCGTTTTGCAAGCGTGAAAAAGCTGTGCCTTTTTTGTATTAAATATTGAAACAATCTCCTTAAAGGCCCAAGGTGTTTTTTTTACATGCATGTTTTATTTCTATTTGCTATTTGGGCTTATTGGACTAATTAGAATAAAATTCTAAGCATCATCTTTTGACATGATGTACTTTTAGAGAAAAATAATGTCCATATATGTGGACTTGTGGTCCGAATTTACATAAAACACTTTTTCCTGAATGTTTTTTAATGCATATTTAACATAGACATTTTTTTGAACTTGCTTTGACTATCAGAGAGTAAAAAAAAAAACCCCATCACCCCATTTTGGACTGTTAAAAATAGTGTTTTGCACATTTCATATGCTGCAAAACAGTTGCAGGATGACACTGTATGTCTGTAACACAATATAAAACATTCAAAGTATTTTAAATAGCCACATAAGGTACACCTTTATTAGGTACACCTGTCCAATTGCTTGTTAACGGAATTTCTAATCAGCTAATCACATGGCAGCAACTCAATGGATTTTACCATGTATACATGGTCAAGACAATCAGCTGCAGTTTGAACCAAGCATCAGAATGGGGAAGAAAGGTGATTTAAGTGACTTAAATGCCTTGTTGATGCCAGAGGTCAGAGAAGAATGGCCAGACTGTTTCGAGCTAATAGAACGGCAATAGTAACTTCGTTACAACTCGTTACAACTGAGGAATGCAGAAGAGCATCTCTGAATGCACAACACATTGAACCTTGAGATGGATGGGCTACAGCAGTCTTCTGTAGTCACCAGTGTAGTCACCGGGTGTCAGTCCTGTCAGTGAAGAACAGGAAACTGAGGCTACAATTCACAAAGCCTCACCAAAATCAGACCATAGAAGATTGGTAAACGTTGACTGATCTGATACATCTTGATTTCTGCTGCCATCATTCAGATGGTCTCATCAGAATTTGGCATCAACAAAATGACAGCATGAATCCATCCTGCATTGGATCAACGTTTCAGGCTGCTGGTGGTGGTGTAATGGTGTAGGTGATATATTCTTGGCACACTTTGGACCCATTAGTACCAATTGAGCATTGTGTCAATGCCACAGCCTACCTGTGTATTGTTGCTGACCATGTCCATCCCTTTATGAACACAGTGTACCCATCTTCTGATGGCTACTTCCAGCAGGATAGTGCGCCATGTCCTTAAATGTGAATCATCTCAGACTGGTTTCTTGAACATGACAATGAGTTCAATGTACTCATATGGCCTCCACAGTCACCAGAACTCAATCCAATAGAGCACCTTTGGGATGTGGTGGAACGGGAGTTTCGCATTATGGATGTGCAGCTGACAAATCCGCAGCAACTGCATGATGCTATTATGTCAATATGGACCAAAATCTCTGAGTAATGTTTCCAGTACCTTGTTGAATCTATGCCACGAAGGATTAAGGCAGTTATGAAGGCAAAAGGGGGTCCAACCTGGTACTAGTAACATGTACCTAATAAAGTGTCCGGTGAGTGTATATAGCCTATTTAAACATATTATTCTTAATTTGGTTATTAATTCATTCTCTTTTTCAGCTTAGTCACTTTATTAATCAGGGGTCGCCACAGTAGAATGAACCGGCAACTTATGCAGCATATGTTTTATGCAGCGGATGCTCTTCCAGCTGCAACCCAACACTGGGAAACACCCATACACTCTTGCATTATTCACACACACGTACACTACGGCCAATTTAGCCTATTCAATTCACCTATAGCGCATTTCTTTAGACTGTGGGGAAACTGGAGCACCCAGAGGAAAACCCAAGCCAACATGGGGAGAACATGCACACTACACACAGAAATGCTAACTGACCCAGCCAGGGCTCGAACCAGCGACCTTCTTGCTGTGGGGTGATCATGCTACCCACTGCGCCACTGTGATGCCCCCTTTATTTGGTTATTTGTCACAGTAAAATGCAACATTTTTCTTTATCAGTTATTCTAAAAATGTGTCAGTCAAGGGGACTAAAGCATTATTTGCCTTCTTAAATGTGTTCCCAGGGGATTTGATTCAATTACAAAACAACACAATTTGCACTGAGATGTTTTGTTCTGAGAATGTATGTGAGGGAGAAACTAACCATCATTGTTCTTAGTTTGGTTTGTTCAGTATACTGTATGTGAACATGCCAGTTGTTCATACGGTAAATCAACTTGGTTATGCTATCAAAGCAGTCCAAGCTGCATTCAGATGAATAAATAAGTTACATAAAAAGCAGTAGGATGCATTCTGTGAGTATCACATTAGTTATGGCTGGTGAAAGCCAGACAGCACCTCTTCAACTTTAAATGTTGTCTAATTGCTGTTTTCTAAAACAGGTGCATTTCAAGATTCCTGCCTCAATGGAGCCCTGATTCCTGCTCCAATTGATAAATTCACATAAGTGTATGCATGTGTGTACTGTGTGTATTTGTGTTTGACTGTGCATGTGTGATGGCAGCTCGATATAGATATGATACATCTATTGAGATAATTTGTCTATGTAATTTTATGAATGATGCTATAATGGACATAAAAATGTGACAACTGAGGAGAGGCCAGTTTTACTAACGTGACCCACACTTTCTGGCCAAATCAGATTGGTTGTTGGTCAATGGACAACAAACATGCAGTTCCATATACAAATCTTGGTGTATTTTTGGCCCTAAAGTTTGTTCATCAGATAAAATGTATTGTGAAAAGTAGCCTACTGCAAAAATTAAATATTTTTTATCCTGCTGTCATGTTATATAGTGCATTCATGCACTCATACACTACGGCCAATTTAGTTAATCCAATTCACTTATAGTGAATATCTTTGGACTGTCGGGGAAACCTGCGCACCCGGAGTAAAACGTTGGGAAGAACATGCAAACTCCAAACAGAAATGCCAACTGGGACTGGAACTAGTGACCTTCTTGCTGTCAGGCAACAGTGCTAACCACTGAGCCGCCATGACGAACTTAAGAGTTATTAAAATTATGGAATAAAATCACTGTCATAAATATTTCGTGCGTAAATAAATATTTCGTGCGTAAATAAAATTCACACATCTGTAATTATAAAATCGTAAAGGTTTCTTAATCAACAGATGTCATGTTATAGTTGAACACTATTAAGTGATTCACTGAGAGACTCTGCGCTCGCTGCCTGTAATGTTAACTTACATTATGCTCTCTATCCTCGGCTCATTCTTAATTTTGATTCTGTAAAATGTGCAAAAAACACCGCGAAATTGGACCTCATTAAGTCTCAACCTTTATTACAGCTCATGACGGACATTTCTCAAAGAGGGAATAACAGAAATCTTAACTGAGACGGTGTGTGTGTGTGAGCTCGAGTGCCCAGCAGGCACGCTGTTATGATCGATGACTCTCGCTTGTTTATTAATGCCTGTTACAGCGATGATGTAATTTTGACAGCGAAGTGTCGCTGTTTGATTCGTACTCGTAATCAGGACTTCTTGTCCATGGTGAAACTGTGTTTCGTGTGTGTAAAGTCCACCCATCGTAAATTTATCAGTCATAAACAAACAGACAAAGAAAATGTTGTATCTGTGTCTGTTCTAATCGCAGATTTTGAAATTGTACCCTCGTAACATTACGAGTACGCTTCGTTTTCCTTTACGATTTTATAATTACGAATACGTGAATTTTATTTACGCACGAAACATTTATTTACGCACTAAATATTTATGACAGTGATTTTATTCCATATAAAATCAACGAAAACCATTTACACATCAGAACCTCTATTATATTAGATAACAGTAAGACCACAGGCGTTACCATCTTAAAACATTAAAAAATAAAAAGTAAGAAGGATAACTTTTTTAGTGATAAATCAAGTTTGTAAAGAGTTAACAAATGTTAGTAACACATTAGATAATGTTGAAGTAGTGTACACATTACAATAATGTTCCTCCCATAAGAAATGCTTTGTACGTGATAAACCATGTTAGTAAAGAGTTTACAAACATTCATAACACATTAGATAATGTTGGAAAAGCATAAACTTTACAATAAAGTTCCAAATTCCCTTAACAAATGCTTTGTTGATGGCAAATCATGTTCTAAAGAGTTCAAAAACATGGACAACATGCAGGTTCTAACATCTCGTTACTATATTTACTATAAGTGTACATTTAAAAAAAGATTTAGTATTGCTATATAAATGTGTTACATCATTGTTACATTGGTAACATCATTGTTAGATCATGCTGTCTAATAAATTAACATTAACATAATAATCTGTCAATCTAAAGAGATGCATTACAATAGGAGTTAACATAAAGTTAACATAAACAAAGATTCCGTACTGCTGAACAGTCCTTTTTTACCATTAATTAACTAATTCATGAACTAACACATTAATAAATGTTTAGTGAACATTATTAAAAGACAAGTCATGCTTAACAGATGTGTTGTTCGTTCGTTATTTCAAATGAACGAATGCATTAAATAGCATGAACTAATACAACCTTATTGTAAGTGTTAGCCTTATAGTCTTACTGCTGTATAGGGCTGTATACAGTCCTTTGGGTTACTCTGTAGTGGAAAAGGCTTTATAAATAAAGTAGACTTGGGACTTTGATGTATAAATAATGTAATAATAATACTAATAATATAAATATTAATACTTTCCCTCCCTTTTATTAACAGTTTTATACTATACTAAGATTTAAACTATAGCGCACAGAAAGCCATTGGTCAGACACATGCTTGTAGATATTAAGAGGAACCCCTCCTTGTGTCGTTCCGTTGAGTATGGTTCAAGGACTGACTGGCATGAACTCTCTCCTTCATGTCCTGCCACAGCATCTCAGTTGGATTTTGGTTAGTAAATCCACTGATCTTCTCTCTCCTGAGCCATCTTTTGGTAGATTTTCTTGGAAGACCCGCTTTCAACCCCGCTTTAGCTCCTTGACTAATGGCACGATGTTCTGTTCAGGCTTTGACCGGTGTTTCTGAGAATGCCACTGTGGAACTAACATGTACAAAACAGCCATATATATATATATATATATATATATATATATATATATATATATATATATATATATATATATATATATATATATATATTGGCAATAAACCACATCTGATGATTTTCCAGACGCTTTCAGGTTTGTACAAGCAGCCGTCTGGCAAAAACGTATATTACTACTCTGAGTTTTGAAATTTCTAGATGTAAAGTTTGACCTTTCATAAAGCTTTCAAAATATTTTGAAAGAGGGCTGCTTTACAGCTGAGTTGTTATGTTAATGCTTAATTTGATACCCAATTAATTACTGCTTTCCTACTTGATTTAACCAGTGCGACTTGGAGTTCAATTATTTTACCAATTAATTTTGTTTTTATTCTTCACGCATGATGTGTTTTTAGAACAGACACAGGAAAATAAGATAAAATCATATACAGTACAGCAATATGATGACAGGCTGCACATTTGATTTTACCCCACATTTAAAACAAGCATCTTTATGTTCATCAGAGGGCAAAAAGTTCACTGCATGGTTGAAGCTTAACTTAAATCGAGGAGAATATCAATGATAAACTCCTCACTTTTTAATGGGCCCTTCCCATGCCCTTCAATCTGAGGTGAAATCTTTTCTTATCACCTCAACATTTGCCAGTAAGTGAACTAGAAAGGTAATGGCCTTTCGTTTTGCCTCTGCTATGTTTAATTTAGTGCAGATTCATCCTTGACTGACACACTTATCCTTTTGTGCTTCTCAGCCCAAGAAGGACTTAAGTAGCTAGTCTATGCTAGCCATTTACGTTTGAGTGCTAGGGGCTTCTCATTAATTCTTGAATTCTTGTTGTTATTGGCCTTGAAACAGACCTTGCGAGATTTATAAGAGATGCTCCTTTTAAAAACAATCTGTTGTTTTTTCCCTCTCTGCAACAACTGTTTATTAGTTTGTTTTAAGCGTAATTGTTAATTTGTGTAAGACTCTCGGGTAAAGTGCTCCACTCATGCTGACTAGTGTCTGCAGCGATAATGTGCCTCCTGTTATTGGTACAAGCACATGGTGCTGCTCCAATAGCAAGACACCAAGTGATTAACATGCACAAGGAGTGCCAAGCTGTCAGACTGAGAGGATAGCGAGCTAGAAATGTTGAGGTATGAATAATTAGAGGAACGAGGGACCTGGCATGATGACAGGCCATAGCCTGGGCAGGAAGCTCAGAGAATTGAACCTTTGAACAGGGATGTCTGAGACCTAGCGGGCCGTGGCAGGGTGTTAATATCAGTACCTTCCCAGGGCAAGGATTTTACGCTTGAATATTCCACTCCTGGAAAGTGTGCTTGGAAGTTGTAAGCTTGATTTGCCTCAATCTATGTAAATGTGCCATCGCGTAACTCCTGCTTGCCATGCTTGGTTGTAGCCACCGGCACGCCATCCTTTCTTAAAGAATACAATCACATCCAGGTGGTGGTGACTTGCTGAAGAAGCAGACCTCGGTTACAAACATGACATCAGTGATTAGACATCAATCCTGTCGTTTAGAAACTCTGAATGGGCTTGAAAAGGAAATCCACTTGACAATAAGAGCCCATCGTCTTGCATGTCATGCAGTCCCGAACTGATCCACATACAGCATTGTGTTTAAAATAGCCTCGGGTTTGTATGAGTCCTCTAATCATCTTTAACCATATTGGGTCACACCAGGCCGGTCTGAAATCCCAACGGTTTAAGCCTCCGCTGGTGGAACTTTAATTGGAAGGTAATGTCTCATCTGGCCTTATACCCTAGGAGTCCACAGGGAATTATCCCTTACAGAATGGCATGATCTGGGATTGTCAGGAGAAAATCCCCACAAGAGCCACAGGCTGTCAGAAACCTACTTTACCGTAACTGAACAGGCTAAACGCCACATTGACTGGGTGAGTCAAGAGCAACCGAATGTTTTAATTGTTAATTACAATGTACTGTAAGCTTCTTGCTGTAGTACTGGCATGTGGGGTACATTTTAATTATGTTGACTAAACCTTTTTAAAAAAGATGCTGAGGGATTGTCTAGAAAATGGGCAGTGAAGCAAAGTAAATGCAAAGTGAACGATTTCAAAAAAATAATGAATTTGGAAAAGTATTAATTATGTATCATTTTTCAGTAATACTTTATTTTGATGTTCCATTTGACTGATTAGTAGACTGTCTGTTTAATATCTGTTGATACTGCTCCTTTAACAGACATTTAACTGACTATAAGAAACTTTGCAAACACATGTCAACTTAAACTAACCCTAACCCCAACCTAACAGTCTGCTGACAATCCAAGGAGAATTAGTTGGCATGTAGATGCCATGTCCCTTAATTTAGCAAATGGACCACCAAAATAAAGTGTGACCCATTTTTCTTCGGTATAGGCACATTGGACGTTGTAGTATCTTTAACTAATAATAATAAATAAAAAATGATACCTTTTCTTGTACAAATCACAGTAACAAAGGATTAGACAAATTCTTTTTCAAATTCAAGCTTGCTCTTGTAGGGGCCTGATTATGACGTAGAGCCTGTTGTCCGTGTCCTAAGGGTAAATTCTCTTGCCAACACCAAAAACAGCTCATCAAACTGGGCTTGATTGAGTCAGAAGCACTGCTGAAAGCCTCCATCATCCAGGTACAGTTTCTGCAGAAGTAGATGAACTCACAGAGCTGGGTGCACCTCTAAAAGGATCTAGTGCACTCAGACAAGGCGTCGAACGAATCTACACTGTTTTTCAGCCTTCCTGAAGCACATAAAGCACAGCTACTATGTCAATAAAATCTATGTTAGCCATTTCACAATGAAGCTAGAGTCACTGGGCAGGCAGAAGCCCTGGCAATTGATCGACGTGACCCACGGCGCATGTAATGCACGTAGCCGTGCATTTATACCTCTGCAGGCTGTTTCTGTTGCTCTGCAATAACACATCAGAAACGCTACCTGGCAGTAGGTGTTTATGTTTCTCTGTGTCAAGTTTCTTCGTTGTGGTTTTGTTTTTTCTGAACGCTACCTTAATGTGGCTTAAAGTGGCTCAAACTCGCTCATTTTGAGGCTGGAATCGGCAGACATGGAACAACTTTAATCATAAGGTAAATACAAAACAACAGTCTCTAACCGGAGCTTTTTCACAGGACTCTGCATAGGGCTTGCGCGACTTTTACCTCCACTCACACTCATCAGTGCTACCAAGCCGACCAATCACAGAGCTTGGGCTACACATGGTTGCAAAGTATAGTTAAATTTTTTTTTTTTTTGAGAGGTGGGCGTCAGCGTCACCGACAGCCAGGGCGAGGACTATGCGTCCACACGTAGCCTGCGCTGTAGTATGTTTCTTCTGTGCTGCTAGTATAAACTAGCATTATTGCAAACATCACTTATCTTTTCAAAGATAACGTCTTCTTTAAATTATCCTTAAAGTATGTTACAATTTTAAATAAGACTTGACAGGAAAGTGCTAACCTGGGGCACATAAATCTAGTTTCGCTGAAGTAGAAGCAGAAACTCGATTAAAACCCAAACATACAATCATATTGTTTGTGTAAACACCACCAATGTATAGTCATATTTTGCCATGTTCTCACATTTAGACTTGCACTTCTGTAAGTCATCTACATTTATTTCCCCATGTCAGTAATGATCCTACAGCAGTTAAATATATATATATATATATATCCTCAGCCTACCTGCAGAATTATCTATGCCCCCAAACTGCTGCTATTGGTCCAGCTGGAATGTGACGGACAGATTTTATTGGACTGCATCTTGTTAGTGCCTGGGTTTACCTGAGGTTTCCAAAATCTTGGACCAGGCCGTATCCTAAGCAACTGCTTTGGTGGTCATGGAGGAGTGAAGCATGAGACTGATTCCTGTAAGACCCCAGTGACAGATGAATCTTCGCACTGACCCTGAGGGCCAGCCTCCGGTGCCTAGATTGCCGCTCTGCACAAGAAGTTTGGCCAGAGGAGAATTAGACATGCCCAACTGAGTTTCTCTCAAGGTTTCTTCCCTTCACTTTTGACACAGTTTCAATCTACTATAATCTTCTATGTTAAGCTGCTTTGACACAATCTACATTGTAAAGCGCTATAGAAATAAATATGAGATAAATTTAATTTATATTTTTTGTGAGGGATTAACCAATAAATGGCCTACTTAGTGTTTTGTTGTCAATGCACAATAAACAGAGTTAACATAATTAATTTAGACATAGCTCATGTGCTCCACAATACTTTTTAAAATACTGAAAAACTGGTTATGGCCAAATTTCAACACTGATTCATGATTTAAATAGCTGAAATCAGTTGACAAAGTCAAGATAGCTTATCTATAGCAACTTGCCTCACAACAAAAACATGATTTGTAGCCTTAACATTTAAAGAAGTGCAAGCACAAAGCACAGCATACATTATTGGAGTGTGTCACTGTTTGATCTTTGCTGATCTTTCTTTCATGGTGTCTGATTTTAGACTTGCTTTGGGACAAATGAGACAGGGAGTGATTTGTAGTTTTGAAAACAGTGAGATGGCATCACAGCAGGCATTCCAGGACAGTAAGAAAGAGAGCAGATGAGAACAGAGAACCGCTGCATGTGGCCAGGCAAACAAGTGTCTTCCCCTGTCTCCATAACCTCACTTTTCCTCATACCAAATTTGCCACTTCAGCTCACTTTACTCATCGCCTCTCACCAGGCGAGTTACCACTAGTGACTTTTTCCAGGGTTTCGAGACTCTTTGATTTCAGCTTTTTGTTCATTTTGATTCCTTTCATTCCCTTCGCCCCTTCTCTTCCACCTTCGGCCTCTGTTCTGTTTGTCTATCTCTCTGCTGTGACTGGAGCACTTGAAAAGTAAAAGAAATAGCCAGGAGCCCCCTCATCAAAGGGTGCTTCATTTTATCTGTAGGTGTGGGAAAGCCAGGGTTTGTCGTCTTTTGATTCCCATGTGTTGCAAGTGCAATTACTCATCCTCGTCTTATACTTTGAGCCTACAGAGTGGGAGACACAAACAGCCAGCGAGTATGTGAATAGTCTATATACAGCCATTTTTTTCTAGTACTACTTCACCTTATGCCACACCATTAATGATTGAGCTGGCTATGGAAAGCCATTTTAACAGCTAATCTATAACAAGCTCTAGTATTCATGCTACTTTTTTCCATACTACTATCTTTTAAATTACCTGGTCCTAGTTTCTTAGTTGATAATAGTGCTTATTATTTTGGTACCATTTTAAAAAATACTTGTACACTACCTGACAAAAGTCTGGTCACCTGTCCAAGTATTAGGAACAACAAAAAATAGCTTGACTTCCAGTTGATCATTTGCTAGCAGAAATGGCTTATATGAAAGGCAAAGACCTTTAGATTATGCTTATTTTACCAAAATAAAATATGATCATGCTTTGATTTTTAATTATTTCATTAGGACAGTAAGGTCTGACGTTGCTTAGACAAAACTCTTGTCACTTAATAGAAATAATGTACAGTATAGAATATAAAGTCATGGTGCAGTTGAAAAAGAATTATTCAATTCTATTTTTGTACCCCTTCACTGTAAAAAAATGGCAATGATTGCAACGGTAAATAACTGTAAAAACACTACAGTAAAAATCCGCAACCTGGTTATGTCATGGATTGGTCAGGCTCTCACGACCCCCACTCACGAAGATCACCATCACCTGACTTCTAATGAGCACACAGCTGCATCACATTCACGAGCACCAGATAAAAGCACAGCACTCCAGTCGCTCATTGTCCGGGCTCGTCTCGACGAAAGCGGACAACTGAGCGACCACTCAGCGTAGTCATCCTCAGCTAAACAAACGATTTACTTACCTGTTCTCTTTGTATTCCTCCTAGTCTTCCTGGTCCTCCCGAATCGTCCTGTCTTCCAGTCCTTCCAAGTCTGTGTCATCCTCTGTCAGCTGTATCTGGTGTGTGCTGTCCATCCTCGTGTATTCCTGTTACCCAGCCACGGAGGAAAAGACCCCAACATCATTCCTGATCCTCCTGGCTATCCTTCATGTGCTCCTTGTTGTCATTCAATAAACACCCTAACGTTTCCTTACCTCTGTCTCCTGTCCGCTTCATAACAGAAGCCCGGACCTTTAACGACGACAACATGAGCACCCTCGATCACTTTCAAGAGCTGGTGGACCAGTTGAAGCGGATTCTACAGCCACCAGCTCCACTTTCCAACGCACCACCAGCACCGAGCACTTCCGCCTCCACAGTTTCTTCTTCGGCCCTTCCTTCCAGTCCCATGGCCCGACCAGCGCCCTACTCAGGCGGAGCGGGGGAGTGCAATGGTTTTCTGTTACAATGTTCCCTCATATTCGAAATGCAACCTTCTCTATATCCCACAGATAAGTCAAAGATCGCCTACATCGTATCACTACTCTCTGGACCTGCACTTAAATGGGCTGAGACGATCTGGAACCAAGCCGGGCCGGTCATGAATTCCATCACTACCTTCACGGAGTATTTCAAAGAGGTGTTTGGACGTTCTGATGGGGAAGTAGCCGCTGGAGAGCAGCTGTATCATCTAAAGCAAGGTACTCTATCTACACAGGAATATGCTCTCCGGTTTCGCACTCTAGCAGCTGCAAGTGGATGGAATGAGAGATCGTTGTTGACCACGTACCGGCTCGGCTTGGAACCCACTCTCCGAATCCAGCTGGCCACATTAGATGATACAATGGGTCTGGAGAGATTCATCCAACATTCTCTCCGATGTTCCGATCGTCTCCGTTCCTATCAACAGGACACCATCACCCCCTCGTCTGCACTCCTCCAATCGCCTGAGTCAACAGCCTCTCCAGAACCAGAACCCATGATAATAGAGTCTGGAAGACTGACATCAGCGGAACGACAGAGGAGGCTGACCCGGGGTCTGTGTCTATACTGCGGTGTCAGTGGACACACCCGTATGGAGTGTCCCCTTCGTCCCATTCGGACTTCAGTGAGTGTATTCAGTACGAATATTGAACAATGTAAACCACTTACTACCACCGTACAAATAACTACTGCCTCTATTTCTCTCCTTGTCACAGCCCTCATCGACTCCGGGTCAGCAGGGAACTTCATCTCCCAATCCCTCTGTCGTCAACTCCACCTCCGTACTGAGGCGTCCTCGCATATATACCAGATACAACCGATAACCCAGTGCACTCGATCTTCGACCCGTATCCATCGACAATGCGAAGACATCCTTCTTCAAGTGGGGCTGTTACATCAAGAGAGGATTCAATTTCTGGTTCTGGAGGGTGCAAATATGGACATCATTCTAGGGCGCCCGTGGCTGGTGAAGCACGATCCCATCATCTCTTGGGGCACAGGAGAGATAAAGAAATGGGGATCTGGATGTACACCTACCTGTTTTCCAAATCTCCCTCTTCAAGGTCGGAACCCCATTTCTTTGTTTGCAACATCGGTCGAGAGCCCTCCTGAGAAGCAGTCTATCCACATTCCTAAGGAGTACAGCTCCTTTCATGATGTCTTCTGCCCCAAGAGAGCTTCCCAGCTACCGCCGCATCGGCCATGGGACTGCGCGATCGACCTAGTTCCAGATGCCCAGTTGCCAAGAGGTAGGATCTACCCGCTCTCGCTTCCAGAGAATCAGGCAATGGAAGATTACATAAGGGAGGCTCTGAGTCAGGGGTACATACGTCACTCAAAATCACCAGCCGCCTCAAGCTTCTTCTTTGTGGCCAAGAAGGACGGAGGGCTGCGTCCATGCATCGACTACAGGGTCCTAAATAACGGTACAGTAAAATACCGATATCCCCTTCCTCTGGTACCAGCCGCTTTGGAACAGCTCCGAGAAGCTAAAGTCTTCACTAAATTGGACCTCCGCAGCGCGTATAATCTGATAAGAATACGTGAGGGGGACCAATGGAAGACAGCATTCGTGACCCCTACTGGCCACTATGAATATGAGGTCATGCCTTACGGTCTGGTCAACGCCCCCTCCGTATTCCAAAACTTCATTCATGAAGTCCTCCGGGAGTTTCTTCACCACTTTGTAATAGTGTACATAGATGACATCCTCATTTACTCCCGGAGTGAGGCCGAACATCGCCAACACGTTGCGGAGGTCCTACACACATTGAGAGAACATCACCTCTACCTCAAAGCGGAGAAATGCTCATTCCACCAGAAGTCGATTCATTTCTTGGGATACATCATTGATCAAACCGGTATACGTATGGATGGGAAGAAAATTGAGGCTGTTCTATCCTGGTCAGAACCCACTTCCATTAAGGAGCTCCAGAGGTTTCTTGGGTTTGCTAACTTTTATAGACGGTTTATCAAGGACTACAGCAGGATTACATCACCTCTCACTAATCTCCTCAAGGGTAAACCCAAAGGACTGGAGTGGACCAAAGAAGCAGCCGCAGCCTTCCGCCTTCTTAAGAAGGAGTTCACAAGGGCCCCACTCCTGACTCATCCTGACCCAAATCTTCCTTTCGTGGTGGAAGTGGACGCATCCACCACCGGCGTCGGGGCAGTATTATCTCAACATCATGATACACCGCCCCGACTGCATCCCTGTGCCTATTTCTCTCGGAAGTTGAGCCCGGCGGAGCAGAATTACAGCATAGGAGACAGGGAGCTGCTAGCAATCAAGCTAGCCTTGGAGGAGTGGCGTCACTGGTTGGAGGGAGCCAAACATCCGTTCCAGGTGATCACAGATCACAAAAACCTCCAATATATCAAAGAGGCCAAGAGACTATGTCCACGTCAAGCCAGATGGTCACTTTTCTTCTCACGTTTTGATTTCTCCATTTCCTATCGTCCAGGACCCAAGAATCTAAGAGCAGACGCTCTCTCTCGTTTACACGAGCATCACGATCATGAAGAACTCCCAACGAAGATTCTTCCCGAACACATCTCCATTTGTCCGATCACCTGGAACGCTCCTCCAGTCGTTGCCACTCCGGAAGCCCCTGCTCCGCCGGGATGCCCTCCTCATCGGCAGTTCATACCACCTGAACACCGGGTAGATCTGATCCACTCCTTACATACCTCGCTAGGCACTGGACATCCAGGGATCAACAATACTCTCTCGCTAGTATCCCAACGATTCTGGTGGCCAAACATGGCAAGGGATGTGAGGCAATATGTTCAGGGCTGTAAGGACTGTGCCCAATCCAAGAGCCCACGTCATCTACCCGCTGGAAAGCTCCATCCCTTGCCGATTCCGAACCGTCCCTGGTCACACCTAGGAGTGGACTTTATCACTGATCTCCCTTCGTCAGAAGGTAATACCTGTATTCTAGTCATAGTAGATAGATTCTCAAAGTTTGTCAAACTAATCCCTCTGAAAGGTCTTCCCACAGCCTTTGAAACAGCCGACAATATCTTTAATCAAGTCTTCAGGTCATTTGGTATTCCAGAAGATATTGTGTCGGACAGAGGTCCACAGTTCATCTCACGTCTATGGAAAGCCTTCTTCAAGCTCCTAGGTGTGGCCGTCAGCCTCTCTTCTGGATATCATCCCCAAACCAACGGGCAGACAGAGAGGAAGATTCAGGAGGTGGGACGGTTCCTGAGGACCTTCTGCAGTGGTCACCAGAGCTCCTGGAGCCAGTATTTGGGCTGGGCAGAATATGCCCAAAATTCACTGCGGCAACCCTCCACCGGACTCACGCCATTCCAGTGCGTCCTGGGCTTCCAACCACCGCTCTTTCCCTGGGATGGCGAACCATCTGATGTCCCCGCAGTGGATCACTGGTTCCGGGAGAGCGAGAGAGTCTGGGACGAGGCTCATCAACATCTGCAGAGGGCAGTCCGTCGAAGCAAGGTAACCGCCGATAGAAGAAGGTCTGAAGAACCCAGATACACACCCGGACAAAAGGTGTGGCTATCCACCCGGGACATACGCATGCGACTGCCCTCTCGCAAGTTAAGTCCCCGATTTGTTGGTCCCTTCACCATCGTGGAACAGGTTAACCCCGTCACCTACAAACTACAATTACCCTCTCACTACCGTATTCACCCTACATTCCACGTATCACTCCTGAAACCCTATCACGATCCTGTTCTTCCCTCCACAGAGCCTGACCACGAAGAGGAACCCCCTCCTCCACTGCTCCTAGAAGAAGGAGCCGTCTACGCAGTGAAGGAGATCTTGCGTTCCCGACGTCGTGGTGGCCAGTTGGAGTACCTGGTGGACTGGGAAGGGTACGGCCCCGAAGAAAGGACATGGGTTCCCAGAGCTGATATTCTCGATCCTAGTCTCATGGTGGAGTTTCATGAGAGCCACCCTGAGTTCCCAGCGCCTAGAGGCAGAGGGAGACCACCACGGCGTCGGAGGTGTCGGCCCTCAGGAGCGGGCCCTGGGGAGGGGGGTACTGTCATGGATTGGTCAGGCTCTCACGACCCCCACTCACGAAGATCACCATCACCTGACTTCTAATGAGCACACAGCTGCATCACATTCACGAGCACCAGATAAAAGCACAGCACTCCAGTCGCTCATTGTCCGGGCTCGTCTCGACGAAAGCGGACAACTGAGCGACCACTCAGCGTAGTCATCCTCAGCTAAACAAACGATTTACTTACCTGTTCTCTTTGTATTCCTCCTAGTCTTCCTGGTCCTCCCGAATCGTCCTGTCTTCCAGTCCTTCCAAGTCTGTGTCATCCTCTGTCAGCTGTATCTGGTGTGTGCTGTCCATCCTCGTGTATTCCTGTTACCCAGCCACGGAGGAAAAGACCCCAACATCATTCCTGATCCTCCTGGCTATCCTTCATGTGCTCCTTGTTGTCATTCAATAAACACCCTAACGTTTCCTTACCTCTGTCTCCTGTCCGCTTCATAACAGGTTAACAGTATGTTTCCTTATATATACGGTGAAAACCACATTACTATGGATCTTTTTAGTTGTTTCCCCATCAGTTATGTACATTAGAGGTTTATATTAGATCTAATGTTATAAACAATGTTTATTTCATGACTTTAATTTTATGCATGTTACCATACTGGTGTTTAGTAGTTGTGTGAATGACACTGAGCACCTTCAAACACTGAAACACTTTTCTGCTAGAAGGAAAAGTTGTTTTTGATGAGCATTTGTTTCTTTATGTAACTTTCTCATCACCACCTGCATATGGCTGTGTTAACGTGTCTATCTGTGTAACAAAAGATGTGTAGATGTTGGTAATTCAAAATACAGACACTTTACATCTCTAAATTAATGAAATACGGTAGTTTACTGTAACTTTTACCTTTACTTTTACGATGTATACTGTATTTTTAACTGTGAAATACTGGCAACCACAGCTGCCGTTTTTTTTACCGTAAATTTGACAGATTTTTTTTACAGTGTACCCCTTCCCCTTGGCCCCTGGAAACAGAGTGTGAAGGGGAAGGGCTTCAAAATGGGACACCACTACTGCACCCGTCATCATATGTCAACGCGATCTCTTCATATAAGATCAGACAATTTCGACTGCTTTAGTTTAGGCTAAGGGGTAGAATTGGGATTGGGCCTTAATTTTATGTATGACTCCTATGAGCTTGGATGACTGCATCCATACATCCCTGCAATGACTCAAATAACTTAATAAAATCATCTGGAATGGCAAAGAAAATTTTCTTGCAGGGATCCCAAGGTTCATCAAGATTCTTTGGTTTCATCTTCAGTGCCTCCTTCATCTTACCCCAGACATGCTTAATAATGTTCAGTTCTGTTGACTGGGCTGGCCAATCCTGGAGCATCTTGACATTCTTTGCTTTCAGAAACTTTGATTAATAAGTTATTTGAGTCATTGCAGAGATCCTTAGATGCAGTCGTCCAAGCTCATGAGAGACATACACAATATTAATTCAATTCTGCACCATGACTGTATATTACTGTACATTATTTCTGTTAAGTGACAAGACTTTCGTCTAAGCAAAGTCAGACCTTACTGGCCTGATTAAATAATAAAAAATCAAGACATGATCATATTTTATTTTGGTAAAATAAGCGAAATCTAGAGGCCTTTGCCTTTCATATAAGCCACTTCTGATACCAAATGATCAACTAGAAGTCAAGTTATTATTGGTTGTTTTGAAAACTAGCTTAGGATAGGCGACAAGACTTTTGTCAGGTAGTGTATATAAAATGTAGCCTACATTATATATTTACACAATTGCACTAAAACAAACATTTTCATGAGTGTCCTTTTAATGTATCCACAACCTATTCATTTACTTTAAATTAAAATTCATTAATTTGGCATAGATTTTTTTCACCAGTTTTGTCCTGACAATTGACAACCTTATGATTGTCCTGAATTGTTGCCCCCTGTTGTTGCAAATAATAGTACAATGTTGAGTGTGTAAAAAAAAAACATTATATAAATGTAGTGAATTATTATCATTAATTATTGTAATTAATTATTACAAAATCGTAAGCACCAATTATTCATGGAAAATATATTAGTGCCAAAAAAGAAGTATCTTAAAAATAGATTGTAGTAGGTTAAATAGATTAAATGGTAAAACGGCTTGCCATAGTTGACTGCTAACTGCAGGTGGTCTCACACCAAACAGCCTGAACTGTGTCCGAGTTCTCCTGGTAATCTGAATCTTCTTTTCAAAACGCTCCACTTTTCACCTCGTCTTGCTCCAGTGATGATTAAAGTGATGCAGTTGGTCGAGGTCTCGTGCCCCAGTCGTGGATCCATAGAACCCCCTGCTGATCTGCACTTGATGGCCAACTGGTTCAGAGCGGCCCAGATCTCACCAGTCCCCCAGACAAAAGCCTGAGACGTGAACAGAATAACTTTTTTCGGCCACTGTTATTTTCTCAAAGTGATCTTTTCGGTTTACATACATCAAAGCCGTCGCTGAGTTTGTGAAGGTTACACTTCCCCTAATGCTTTTATATGATATGTGCCCTTTTATGCTGGCTTAAGCCTAATCAATTCAGTCTATAAATATCAACTTTTGTGGTTACTGCTTCATGACCAGAAACACGGGGCTTTCCATTAGGAACAAATCAATGGGTGATTGTGATGAGAAAGCCCCGTTTTAGCAATTTCATCTGATCGCACATTATGGCACTTAAAAGCTTGATTATGTGTTTATGATGCTAAGGCATGCTCATAGGACAAATTCACCTTCACACTAGATGAAATGTATAGGTCAGTGCTAGTGTAGGTGGCGATCGATATTACTTGTGGAATCATGAATGTAATTTACTGACATGTGATCTTGAAATACAGCATCTAAATGAACCACATACCAAGTGGCACTGTTACTCTGCAGTTGACTTGTACACTACCTTGTGATTTCATTTATCCTATAATGTTCATAGTATTAATGCATCTCATTCAAAAAAGCCTAGAAATAAGATTTTTAAATATTTTACAAAAACACACAGTGGCCACTTTATTAGGTACCAGATTGGACCGCTTTTGCCTTCAGAACTGCCTAAATCCTCCATGGCATAGATTCAACAAGGTACTGGAGCTATTCCTCAGAGATTTTGGTCCATATTGACATGATTGCATCATGCAGTTGTTGCAAATTTGTCATAATGCGAATCTCCTGTTCCACCACATCCCGAAGGTGCTCTATTGGATCTTGAGGTCTGGTGACTGTGGAGGCCATTTGAGTACAGTGAACTCATGTTCAAGAAACCAGTCTGAGATGATTCGCACTTTAGGACATGGTGCGTTATCCTGCTGGAAGTAGCCATCAGAAGATGAAAATTTTCAGAAATATTACACTGTGGTCATAAAGGGATGGGCATGGTCAGCAACAATACTCAGGTAGGCTGTGGCGATGACACAATGCTCAATTGGTGCTAATGCTGCTGTAACCCATCTGCCTCAAGGTTGGATGTGTTGTGCTTTCAGAGATGCTCTTCTGCATACCTCGGTTGTAACAAATGGTTATTTGAGTTACTATTGCCTTTATATCAGCTCAAACCAGACTGGCCATTCTCCTCTGACCTCTGGCATCAACAAGGCTACATGCCTAAATGCATGGAGTTGCTGCCATGTGATTGGCTGATTAGAAATTTGAATTAACAAGCAGTTGGACAGGTGTACCTAACAAAGTGGCTGGTGAGTGTATCTGAAAGTTAAAGGCTATTAATGTAAACAATAAAACACTCAGAAATAGAGTTTAACTGTAAGTGCTCTCGCTAGGTGTTACTCGGGTCTGTGTTTATTTTATTCATTCATTTATTTATTTGTTGCGATCGTGTGCCGGTGACGTCACAAGGGATTCCAGGTTTTTAAGGCTGCCAGCAATGGCAGCTCACTCTCTCTCTTTCGCTCTCACTCTCAGCTCTTGGTGGCTTGCGCTCAGGTGATCTGGCTGGCGGATCTCCGCACATGCCAAGATTCATCTACATGCCGCTCTCTTCAGTGTTTTGTTCTTGTTAAACTTTTGATTCTTTAGTTTTCTCAATGTGTTATCTAGTTTGTTTATTTTGATACTTTGTTTGTTTTTCATAGCAGGTAGTGGATTATTGTTCATAGTCACGTTTTGGTATTTATTTAGTTTAACGAAGAAAAGCAGCGGCCCAGAAGACTCACCTGTTTTTATTCCTTTCACGGGAGTTGTAGGTAAGATCTGTCCATTTAAGACAGTTATTGTTATTTCTTAGCTGCCCTACCTGTCTACATGATTTTTGTTAATGTTCTGTTGTCTCTTTTGGAAACATTTGATTTGTGGAAATAAAGCTTTATCGACGGGACGTCAATTTATTAATTCAAGCTTCTGTGTCCATTTCATATGTTCGGCTCAAACCTTCATGTTGTCATTCGAGCCAGTTTTGGGTTTTGGGCCGTAACACTAGGATTTGTAATAAAGGTGCGGTATGACTGGAAACACAGAGTATATTATATTTACAAAATATTTAAAACCAAACACACGTTTATTGAACCACTTGTATATGAAAATCCTAACTGGTGAGTAGATATTGTAGATGGAGTCCATAATTGTAATGATTGAGATCATCATGATGATGATGATGATGATGATAATAATGATGATGAGTTGGGTAAGTAGAGTATGAGTCTTTAACCATAGTGGAGACCAAACAATGGCTATATCTGAAATCGCCCCATACCATCAAATTTACAAAATACCGCTTGAATTTACTCACTCGTTCCATTCATTCCTTTAACTGGACTATATTAGTGGACTAATGTAGGGAATAGTAAATGAGGGTATACTATTGGGGTGATTTCAGATACAGCAATTGGCTGATTGGAGGAGCCTGTGATTGTGACAGGCATAGGTACAGTATAACCTATTAAATTTTTATGTTTAGCGTCTAGTGTTGTGCAGTTATTGCTCTATTTGATTAAAAATGCATCTTTTGTTTTTGAGAACACATTGATTTGAAAAAATAAAATAAAAAAGCCTACTGCAAAATAGCTGTGAAAACGGTCTTATAGTTTATAATTCTATACATTTTAGGGTTAACTATCCCTTTACTGAAAATAAAGTGATTTATTGTTAATACTTGTTAACTCACAGTGTATTGTACTGTAATGTAAACTATAGCACAACTTTGGATTTTATAAATGCATCATTATGTAATGAGTAAGGGTTGACAACGGAGTTGAGGAACCAAATGTAGTTAAGATCATTCAAAATGATGGGGGGGTATTTTTAAACATAAAAATACCACTAGGTGTCACTGTGGAGATGAATTTTGAAATGTTTCGAACCTTCAACACATTGGCTTTGACTGTTTCAGTGCTCATGAAGCCTCGCTTTGCCCACCACTAGTAATGCGTAGGGGTTGACAACGGAGTTTATTACTTTTATTAAGAGAATCTTCAGGCAGGTAAAAGGTCAAAACAAAGACAGACAAGAGCATCCAGATATCCCAAAAGTGTAGTCAGAGAATAGACAAATAGACGGGACAGGCAGCAAAACAGCATAAAACAATAAACAAAGCTAAGGTAAAAAAAAAAAACATGGCAAGGCAAGACAGTGAAACACTTCGTAATGCTCACTTACAGTATAACAAGACTCAGCAAAGAGTGTGTGAATGAGGTGTCTTTAAAGTCCTAGTAATTAGTCCATCATGAGCTTCTAGCTGTGTGTATGTGCAATCAGGGGGAATCAGGAACTGGTGTGTGAGTGCAAAGACTTCCATGAGTTGTATTTCATTTAGTGGCAGATGTATAGTTCTCCAGCAATCTGCACAGGCTAGATCGCTGGTCACTGTGACACATTAAATGTAGATTAATTACTAATTTCTGTGCAAGTATTGTTCATTCTTAGTTATTAGTTAATAAAGTGGTAAAGTGTGACCAGATGTTTGGGGTTTTTTAACTTCTAAAGGTGAAACTATTATTTAAAAAAAAAAAAAAATTAATATAATAAAAATTCCATTTGGCTCAATAATTATACAAAAAAATGGTTCAAATATGATTCTTTGGATTTGCTAATTTAGTTTTTAAGTTAAGTGGTTGTAAACAATTTATTTGGGCTGAATTTAAACAAACAAATTAGGTTAAACATTACAAAATTTTATTTGTTTTATAATTTTGCAGACATCCTTTTTTCACTGTGGGAGATTCACTGCAGTCTTTTTCTTTTTTGGGCAGAAAAAAATGGCTGAACTGTTCATAAACTAAAATAAAAATGTTGTTTTACTGAACAAACAATGGCATGGCTAGGCTTTCTGGCATCTTTGTACAGTTTAGCTCAAGGTCTCTGACCAGCAGTGTAATATACTTCTGAGGCCACCGTATTCCTCATCATCCACTCACCCTAGTTTGAATAATTCAGACTGGCGTGTCATCCTGCCTGCTCAGAACTGTAATCTTAATGACATGAGAGGAATGTTTAGTGAAGCGAGGAGAGAGGGATATGGAGATGAAGAGTACGACAAAAACAAAACTGTCATAATAATAGAAAAAATTCAAGACAGAATAGAGTGGCAATAAGGGGAAATAAAGTGACTGGAGGAACGGGGCGTTATGTCAGTGAACAAGGTTAAAAGCAATGTAAATAAAGAGAGCTTGAAAGACAGTGAATTGAATTGTGAGTGAAAAATAAAATGACACCATAGTGTTGATTCAATGCTGCTTTTGTGCAATACAGTAATCTAATTCTGGAAAAGAAAGAGATACTAACTCAATACCATACCATTGGTTTCATTTTCATTCATTTTCCTTTCAGCTTAGTCCCTTTATTAATCTGGGGTCGCCACAGCGGAATGAACCGCTAACTTATAGAGCATATGTTTTACACAGCGGATGCCCTTCCAGCTGCAACCCATCACTGGGAAACATATACACTCATCAACACACATATACGACGGACAATTTAGCTTATCTATTCCACATGTTTTTGGACTCTGGGTGAAACCGGAGCAACCACGCAAACTTAGGGAGAACTTGCAAACCTCACACAGAAACGCCAACTGACCCAGCCGGGGCTCGAACCAGCGACTTTATTGCTGTAAGGCAATTGTGCTACCCACTGCGCCACCGTTTAACTGTGCCCTGTTTTAATTTTCATAATGTTAAACCATAATTATAGTTTTATCCTCTGATGTTTTAGTGTGGGTGTGATAATCTTTTGGAAATAGTTTGAATATGATAGTTTAATTGGAGAATACTTTATCATGGATTCAATTCAATTCACCTTTATTTGTATAGCGCTTATACAATGTAGATTGTGTCAAAGCAGCTTCACATAAAAGGTCACAGTAAATAGGAACAGTGTAGTTAAGTTTGTAGTGTTTAAGTTCAGTTCAGTTTAGCTCAGTTCAGTGTGGTTTAATAATCACTACTGAGAGTCCAAATATTGAAGAGCAAATCCAACGATGCGCAGCTCTACAGATCCTGAACCATGCAAGCCAGTGGCGACAGCGGAGAGGGAAAAAAAACTTCACTAAAGGCGGAAGTGAAGAAAAAAAACCTTGAGAGAAACCAGGCTCAGTTGGGCACGACCATTTTAATTTCTCCGCTGGCCAAACGTCTTGTGCAGAGCTGCAGTCTCAGTGGCGGAGGCTGGAAGCTGGCCTCAGCGAAGACTCGTCTGTCTCTGGAGCGTCATAGGAAACAGTCTCATGTTCTCCACTCTTCCATGACCATCGCAGTAGTTGTTCAGGATTCGGCCAGGTCCAGGATATGGAAACCTTGGGATCATCTTGTTGTTGGTCTTGGATCGAATCAGTGACTCTGCATAGTCTGAGGGCCTCGGGAAGAGTATCCCCAGGTGGAAATGGAGAATAAAGAAAATAATTAGCGTAGCTGATGTTCACAGTGTATATCAGCAAGATGCATAACCTGTGTGGAAGCCCCCTAAGTGGTGCACTAAGTGTATGCTTTACTGAACAGATAGGTCTTTAATCTAGTTTTGAATGGATCTTGTTTAATATGATGAACTGGATCTCAGGCACTAGAAAGGGCCTTGATCCACTAGAAAGAGGGTCAGCAGCCTAACCTGAAGTGCTGTTTTAATTCAACCTAATATTTTTAATTTCATGTACTGTAATTGTACCACTGAATAGGGTATATGCACAACTAGTGTTTCTTCCCATACTGATAAACGTCCAGTAAATGGTTAATGGTGTCCAAACTCGGTCCTGGAGGGCCAGCAATCTGGAGAGTTTAGCTCCAACCTTAATCAAACACACCTGAACCAGCTCTGAATCAAGCTCTTACTAGATATACTAGAAACTTCCTGGCAGGTGTGTTGAAGCAAGTTGGAGCTAATCTCAGTTGGACAGTAATCCCCCACCCCTGAGTTTTCTGGTGGCACTATAATATGTTTAGTCACCCGCTTCGAATGTTATCACTTGATTGAATGGGCATTATCAGTGGTTATCAGCTGATAGATATGGGCCAGTAGGGGCCTTCTGCACCAACTAGCAGTCTCAGAAGGCTGTTATCATCCATTCATAGCTGTACTAATAGAGAAGACTCCAGATCCAGATCTGTTTTAACATTATTGTGATGTTTGGGTTCAGGTATGGGGTAGGGGTAGACGTTAATAAAACACAATTATTGGGAAATTTAATAATAAGAATAATTTAATAATAAAATTTTATAATAAAAATAGATCTTGTTAACCATGTGGATGGATGATAACAGCCTTCTGTGCCTACCAATAGGTGCAGAAGTCCCCTACTGGCCCATATCTATCAGCTGATAACCACTGATAACGGCCATGCAATCGATTGATAACATTTGAATCGGCTGATCTAGTCAACACTTTATGACTAACTTGAAATTATGGCAACGCTAATACTAAATGATGACTAATGAAAAAATGTAAAAAATAACAGCTATAATAAAAATAAAATAAAACACACATGACTGCCATAACTCTATACCTCTGCAAACACATGACATGACTTAAGCTGAGAAATGACAGTCTTTCCCTTATATTGTGCATTGTGAATATTTCTAGAGAGAAATTGCTTCAGTGCACTTCAGTGGGTTTGACAATAGGATTGTTCTACAAATGCAATGCACATGTGATGTGGACCTAGAGTCTGGATGGAGACCCTGGAGTGAGTGGAAAACTGAAAACGTGGCTGAATTATGAAAACTAAAAAGATTATATTTAAAACCAAACAGACATGATTATCGAACATGTAGTATGTGAAAATCCTAGCTGGTGAGTAGATATTGTAGATGGAGTTCATAATGGTAATGATTATAATTGTGTAGTTCAACCTTCCCCAGCTTTTTAGGTTCCCAGCTGAAAAAAACAAACAATTGTGGCATTCATTTACACTCCTTAAACAAATGAATATGCATTTTTTGAGATGTTGACAGTCATATATGTGTCCCACATTGCAAAAACACTATTAGGACACATATTTCACAAAAAAGTGAAAATTGGTTGTTTTTGCGTTGTTTAGAGCAAATTCGGTCTTTCAGTTTGGAAAGAAATTTTGAAGCAACGTCACAGCGATGAGATCATTGTGTAAATTCCAGCATGGAGACTGAATGTCTGTACCGGCAGGGACAACGTGACGTCTTTGAGTTTTCAGCACACCTGTTCATTAATTCATGAGAAAGACTTGGTTCGAACTAACCAGCGCGCTCTATTGTGAACGAGGCGCGACTTCATTAATATGCCTGATATAGCTTAGAAGACTGTTTTTACCTGTTACAGTGTTCAGTGTTTACCTGTTACAGTGCCATGTTGTGTTGCCAAATGTAATTCAAATAAGTAGAAGAATTGTTCAGAGACATGGGTCGTCAGTGTTGCGTTTATAAATGTGCTGCAAAAAAGGTTTTGTTTCCATTTCCCCACGATGAGAGCACAGCTCATGTGTGGACCCACATATGTGTTACATTGGTCTGCTGACACGCGAAATAATATGTTTGTGAGGAACTTTTTTTCACTCAGGGGTTTTGCGCATCTGGAAATGGTTAAGTCTGCATTTGCCATTCGTCTTCTTAAAAAAAAATATACATAGTTCCAGTTCGAGTTGATTGTCCTGTCTAAGTTAGTTAGTATCATCAGCAGTACTCTTTAAAACTTAGTTTCACTAAGTTTACAGAAATACAGTATCGCTACAATATTATGGACTGAAAGATCTGCTGTAAATTCTGCTCTCCGAATGTAAACATGTAAACCTTAATCAAACTATTATCGTCATGTAGGATTTTTGCCACGTATGATTTTCTCAGCATTTTGTGACTGGATAGTCTATACACACATGGCTGTTTGACACTATTCTTTGCACCTACCGAGTCAGTGAAGGACCACAGACACCTGCATTACAAAACGCCGAGGTTTTTTTCTCCCATACAGCGTGCGGTATCAAATTCCTTTACAACAACACTCTTCCAGCAGTTCCTCACATCCAATATCTTGTTTGTCACGGGGGCATGCATGAAATGTTCCTGAATAAAAGTGAAAGTGCTAAACTGCAGTTAAAGTCGACAAATTAAGAATGAAACACCCGAAATTACATGAAACTCTGGAGGAAATGTGGATCACGTGGTGACGCAATGACGTTAGACATAGAATTATGTGCTATAACATGTAAAACGGAATCGTGAAAGAAATATCCAAACGCAACACATGTAAACATCCTAATCATATTATTGTCTTATTCAGATTAAGTCAAATATTTCGATTACTGATGTCCATTCAACCATCACTGTCCATCTTCCCAGCGTCTGTATTTGTGTTGCCTGTGTGAAAATCAGCGTAAGTACATACTGAAACTCCCCTTTTCATGCAAACCCTTCTTTCTATACCTAGATGGGAGGGAGAGGAGGTTTCATGGCCCTTTAAGGATTAATTGATTAAGGATTTATCTACATGTTGTCTCAAATATAATGAATAATCAACCAAAACGTCAATCAATCAATCAACGATTAAGTAATATTTCATCTAAAAATGACAATTATTGTTGAACACAAAAGAAGATACTTTGAAGGATACTAACTACCCAATTGAACTAATAACCCAATTGATGTCCAAAGTAGGATAAATCAAATACTATGGAAGTCAATGGTTACCAATTTCCAACATTTTTCAAAACATATTAACTTATATTCGATAGAAAAAAGAGACTAAACATAGTCATGTGTAAGTAATATATCTATGACATTTGCTTTTTTTCTGACCACTGTCATTTTTCTCATCTTTTTTTTTGTTGTTGTTATTTACAGGAAAGCGCACAATATCCTCTTTTGCGTGTAATGTGTGCTGGAGCACGAGCACAAGCAATACATTTTTGGCTGTGGTTCATTTAACAGACACTATACAGTATCATACACTTGGCGAAAATGTGAATGCAGGCGCGACATGGGTGTTTTTTGCTAGTTTCAGCCCGACACAGTTTTCATTTTCACATCCAGCATGACTTTATATAGAAATACCAAATGCACTTGTTCTAAAAGTTAGATGTGTGCATTGTTGGCACTGATTTTTGTTCAGGTTTATAGTGCTATTGTCAATATTAGACAAGGAAACCAGTAGGGATGCGCAACAGACAGAGGTAAAACTGGGTGGAGAATAAGAATGGGTAAGTATCAGAGCTAGACATGACTGGACAGGTTATATTAAGGATTTCCTAATACTGAAATAAATACAGCTAGCATTTTAAACCAAATCAGATCACAAACTAACTAAAAACTTAAATGATAAATTCTGTTCGGTTTAGTTTGACACTTTAGGTTCGTTTGAATATTACATTTCTCTCTCATTTAACTATTAAAGATTCAAGAAACCCTTGAGTACTTTTTAAAAGATTTTAACAGATTTGTGTGTGTTGAGCATCAATTAAGACAACGTAAGAACCTATTAGCTTTAACTGTGGATAAACCTGAATAATTTTGAGCTTTTGTTGGCTAATTTCATCTTCCGGATTTAAAATCATTTTTGGGGTGGGATCAAAATCGGTAACGAAGCCCTCGTCTGCCTGTCCAGTGATGACAGGTCGGTTTCTCATTATTATTCATGGCTGAGTTTTCTTATCCTATAAGGAGACCCTGCTTCTTAATTATTCATGAGAGCACATGCTTTCTGATGACAGACCTGCCAAACTGTGAGACCGTGGCCGCGCTCGACATGCACTATTTAGCCATTCATGAAGGGTCATATGTGTTTATTTCCATGATCCATGGGGTTTGTTGCACGGATTTCCCTGCGATGCTGTCCGAACTACCGATACAGCCCAGCTGTTTGTGTATGAGAATTGGAGAATGGTGAACTTTATCAATTGAGTTTTTTACCATTCACTTCGCCTATATCCGTGCTGCTGTGTTTGCCTATGTTTAAAATCCTCCAAATTACCAGCAAGGTAATGGTTGAAATAGACATAGCAAGAGACCTGCTGCACTGCTATCCACTGTGTCTGCATTCAGACCCGGGGATTGAGGAGGAGAGAAGTTCTCCTCATTTATAGTGTTTATATAATTTGTATAAACTTGATTATCTTTATAATTATATAGCAAATTGTGGTTACGTGTAGGCATAATATATTATATGAAATTACAAATAACCTATCGCATATTTAGCAGGGGATTAATTTACTTATTTAGTAGTAATTATCACTGTTTATTTCTTTGCATTTTAACTTTGCAAACTATAAAATCATGGGTCTCCTCAAATTTTATATCAGATTTTATTTTTGTTTGATTTTGTGCACCAACTGACATTTGGTCACTTCGCTCCCCTCTTTTTCCCCTGCTTTGCTGGCCAGGCCCCCTCCTCCCTCTGCTCACAGAGCTCCAAGCCATCTCAGAACATTTTTTTTTAATTTTGAGGTAAATTAAACTGAAAGAGAGCCTTTAAAAGCAATACATAAATTGTCATGTGATGAAGAATGAGATGTCAGACAATTTAACATGCTCATATTCGATGATGATGAGTAAAGTTTGTATAGTGGTTGTCCAGAAAGACTATGGCTAAGGTCTTGAATTATGATTAAATGGCAAAAACGTAGAATCCTCAAACTTTTAACATGGTTGGTACAAAGTATTGAGTGTGTACGTTGATATTTTGAGGCAACTAAAAACAATTGCACCATTGACCAATTAAAACCTGGATTATAGCCGTGTGTTTTTGTCTTTGTCTTTGTCTTTGTGCTCGCAAATTCTGCTCTGTAAATAAGCAAATAAATACAACAGATTTTAAAGAAAAGTAAAGATGTAACTGATTACTGGAAATATAAACAAAACATTTTATCCATATACCAGGCATTTCAACTGATTTTCTTATCGTTAAACTTGAAAAAGTACATTTAGACATGCCCTGATCATTACAAAAAAATTACCATGGTTTTATTGCAGTAACAATAGTTAAACTATTTGTTAAACTACATTTTTTTGTAGAAAAAATCTGTAAACACAAAATTAACTATAGTTTTACTATGGCATTTTAAGTACACCATAATAAATATAAAATGATCCATGGTTTTAATATAGCATTTATAGTAAAACCATATAAACTACTGAATGAAGTATAGTTTTAATATGGCATTTGAAGTAAAACCATAGTAAGTACAAAATGATCCATGTTTTTACTATAACATTTTAAGTAAAACAATAGTAACTATAAAATGAAGCAGAAGCAAAATAGAAGAAAAAAGAAAATTTGTCGTAGAATTTAATTTCTTCTTCTTTTTTGTAAAAGTACTTACATGCAACTTAAAATACAACCTGCATTGGTTCTGTGGTTCCTACATTTAAGATTATTAAAGTTTTACTACAGTACTACAAAACTATCATAACAAAACCATGGTAAAATGGTTTTAAAAGGATGGTTTGCACCAAAAATCAACAAAAAACAAACAAACAAACGATAAAGATTACTACAGTCCTAGTTCCTACAGTGTTATTATAGTATTACTACAAAAGAGGAGTGCACCTGTAACTTGACTACATGCTTGACTACAACTCAAGAGTTTGGACAAGAGTTTCTGAATTTTGCATACAGCCCCCCTTTAAATTTGAGGATGGTGGAGTGCAAAGATTTTAAAAAGTTGGCTCATTAGTTTGAGAAGTATCAGTAGTAAACGAGCGTAAAAGCTTTAGGGTTTTCCGACAATGACCCTGTGATCTTTAGCTCAGACCAGACAGCTTCTGATGACTTTAACAAGGTGATTAACTAATTAGCCAACCACACTTTCTGCTTTATCCAGCACCTCTTCAAGGCCCTCAGGGTCTGATTTTAATCTGTTGAGATGATTTACTGCCATAAGGGACTTAGCAGTGTGGTTCCAGTGATGATAATAACCCTGCCTTAAACTGTGAGAAAATATTCTCTCTGAAAGAGCCTCACGCAAGATATATTGAACAAGACAGGTGCACAGGACAAAGCTTAACAAATGTTGCCTGCTGCCCCTTCTAATAAGAAAAAAAAGGATTAAACATTTATTGTAAATAAAATATATATATACAAAAACAACATCTACAGTGGAACTTATTTTAAGGAGAGCTAAAGGTAAACCTGTATTATTACATTTGTTACTGAAGTGAATGTATTTCACATTGTCAGCATCAGACGGGAAAATCATAAATTATTTCAGTCAATGGGTGCATTAAATTATAAAAATACCCTTTACCCTGACTCACTCTTTGTATGGAATATTAAAAAAAATGTTAAGAAGTGTAACATGGTATATTCTAAAATAATATTAATTAAAAAATGCAACAAGATTTTTGAATTGAGACTGGATCTTCTCCAACAACTGCAGTACTTTGGGTTTGAGAAAAAAATAATAATATTGAAAGTGAATTCATAAATGAAATCATTTTATTAATTAAACAAAATGTAATGTTTGTGTAAACATGCCTGATAAAATAATAATTAAAATAATAATAATAATAATAATAACAATAATATATATATATATATATATATATATATATATATATATATATATATATATATATATATATATATATATATATATATATATATATATATATATACACTCACCCACTACTTCACCCAGTACCGGGTTGGACCCCCCTTTTGCCTTCAGAACTGCCGTAGTTATTGACATGATAGCATCCTGCAGTTGCTGCAGATTTGTTGTCTGCACATCCATGATGCGAATCTCCCATTACACCACATCCCAAAGGTGCTCTATTGGATTGAATTCTGGTGACTGTGGAGGCCATTTGAGTACAGTGAACTCATTGTTGAAGAAACAGTCTGAGATGGTTCGCGCTTCATGACATGGAACGTTATCCTGATGAAAGTAGCCATCAGAACATGGGTACACTAAGGTCATAAAGGGATGGACATGGTCAGCAACAATTCCCAGATAGGCTGTGGCGTTAACACAATGCTCAGTTGGTACTACTGGGCCCAAAGTGTGCCATTACACCACCACCAGCAGCCTGGATCGTTGATACAAGGCAGGATGGATCCATGCTTTGATGTTGTTGATGCCAAATTCATACCCTACCATCCAAATGTCGCAGCAGAAATCGAGACTCATCAGACCAGGCAACGTTTTTCCAATCTTCTAGTGTCCAATTTTGGTGAGCCTGTGCGAATTGTAGCCTCAGTTTCCTGTTCTTTGTTGACAGGAGTGACACCCAGTGTGGTCTTCTGATGCTGTAGCCCATCCGCCTCAAGGTTCAACGTGTTGTGCATTCATAGATGCTCTGCATACCTCGGTTGTAACAAGTGGATATTTGAGTTACTGTTGCCCTTCAATCAGCTCGAACCAGTCTGGCCATTTTCCTTTGACCTCTGGCATCAACAAGGCATTTACGCCCACAGAACTGCCGCTCACTGGATATTTTCACTTTTTCAGACCATTTTTTTGTAAACCCTAGAGATGGTTAAGCGAGAAAATCCCAGGAGATAAGTAGTTTCTGAAATACTCAGACCAGCTTGTCTGGCACCAAAGTGGCACTTAAATCACCTTTCTTCTCCATTCTGATGCTCGGTTTTAACTGCGGCAGAACGTCTTGACCATGTCTACATGCCTAAATGCACTGAGTTGTTGCTATGTGATTGGCTGATTAGAAATTTGCATCAACGAGCAGTCGGACAGGTGTACCTAATAAAGTGGCCGGTCAGTGTACGTGTTCAGACAAAATTAGCTGCATTTATTTTTCAGGTGACCTGTGCCTTTAAGAAAGGTGTTTATATACCTCCAAGTGGCTATCCCTGATTTATATGCAAATTCAATTGAAAATGACAGCATATTTAAATAACCTATATATCAGCATGAAGTGTTTTTTAAGAGAAATGGGTTTAGAAAAAAAAAATCCCATATTTTGGTTTGCGTGTGCCTTTAAGAGAGGTGTTTATTTGTTTGCACCCCTCCATGTGGCCTCCACGATCCCTGATTTATATGCTAATGCAATAGGATTTGACAGCAATATGGACAATCATATTTGAATAAACTGCTGTCCTCCCCGGAGTGTCTTTCTTGTTCTAACTTTGCATTTTCCATAACAGCCAGATGATGAAAAGCCACTTTCTATAATTGTCTGGCTAAATGCAAGTAAGACAAAATGAGAAAGAGGAAACCAGATTATAGGGCTATTCCTTAAAGATTATAGTGTGACTCTTCATGAACCTGTTTCAATTACTGCTGAAGTAACAAGCGCTTCGGCCCTGCTTACATGCAGCTGACGTCCAGAGTGACCCACAAGGGGCTAGTATTATGTCATTTTTCATAAGATGCTAAATAAATGTGTGGTGTCCCCAAAATGTGTCTGTAAAATTTTAGGTCAAAATACATTACAGGTCATTTATTAAAGCTTGTCAAACTGGCCCCAATGTAAAATTCATATGTGAACAAAAACACAGTTTTGTGCATGTGTATTTATATGCAAATGAGTTGCTGCTTTTCAAAAGAAGGTGGAGCTTATTAATATTATTTTAACATTTCAGAAAACAACCAATGAAGAAACAAGAAAAGTCAAACAGACATGGAGAGGAAGAGGTCACAACTTTTAGATCTACCAAGGTGTTTTAAACGGTTGATGGATACATTTATATAGTTTTGTGGAGTAAAGTAGAATCAACTTGCATGTTATTGTTTTATTTAGATGTGTTAGCCTTTGCAAATAAACATCAAACTGTTAACACAATTATCTAATCTTTAAAAAAGTGCAGTGCATAATAAATGAGTAATTATTAATTGCGCTGACCGTGAGCGTTTTGAGGAATAAACTAACAACTGAATTCTAGCCTTTGTGAATACAGTCAGAGACGAAGGGAACTTTAGTCAAATTACCTAAACAGCATGCTAACAAGCACATTTAGAACAGAAATTCTCTAAATAGAGATAAAGTAAAGCCGTGGTCACACTGGACTTTTCACTCTATAAACTGATTTCACGCGGCAGCCATTTTAAACAGCCAAATCAAGGCTGCAGTGGGAAGAAACCCGGAAGTATTGCCTGAGTCACACAGGAATGTTGAGTACCTGGCTGTGTATCTTATCCGTGAAAAGAAAGTGACACAAATTTATCAATTCACCACCTTCCGAGTGACCCGATGGTCTGTTCTGAATGAATAGTGAAAATACAAAGGAATATTGGACCTCATTTTCAGCTAAGTTAATGGAAATGGCACTAGTTGGCTATCGCTTTCTTTCCCAAACACATGTTTTAGATGCCCTTTATCAAGCTTAAGTTAATTAACTGATTCTTTCACTATATTAGACTTCTTTCATGATACAAAATTTCGGTACTGAAATGTAAAAAAATTTCCATTTCATGTTAACGTTTAAGCACTGTTGATGGCATTCTTAAACAGCGCTGATTTGCCATGGTGTTCATGTGCTCAACAGAAATGACTGTGATTGGCCGTGAAGGTCATCAGTTCACTGCACTTTACTGATGTTTACTGAGTGCAAACACAGTCGAGCGATACGCTGATGAATCGACTGATCTTCATGGCTTTAAATTCTCTAGTGACCGTATATCAGTGTTTGCAATTTGTGAAGAGCGGAGAACGGGTGACCTTCACGGCCAATCACTGTCATTTCTGTTGAGCACTGATGAATACTATGGCAAATCCGTGCTGTTTATGAACGCGCTCAGCGATGCTTAAATGTTTGCGGGAACTGGATGTACCAAGGTCGCTGGTTCGAGCCTTGGCTGGGTCAGTTGGCGTTTCTGTGTGGAGTTTGCATGTTCTCCCTGCGTTCACCTGTATGGATGTTTCCCAGTGATGGGTTGCAGCTGGAAGGACATCCGCTACGTAAAACAAATGCTGCATAAGTTTTTGGTTCATTTCGCTGTGGCGACCCCAGAGTAACAAAGGGACTAAGCCCCCCCCAAAAAAAAATGAATGAAAGAATTAGATTTGTGTATTTTTGAGTTGTTTTAAACTAAGAAATTGGATTTGTGTATTTTTGAATCGTGTTTTTTTAATTTTTTAATTGTGTTGTGGATGTATGAAATATGATTTGTAATTGTATTCTTTTTGAGACTGAAATGGCTCCATATTGCTTTGCTTGGTATGACAGGTATAAAGAGAGCAAAGATGATCAGACTAAGTGACCCTGAATTGATTCTTACTGTTGATGAGTTTAACTTTGCACTGTTATTTTTAAATGGTCACGATTTTTTTTTTTTCAAGAGAATTGAACTGTGGTTTTATAATTTTTGTTTAAACACATTGAACATCTGAATCACTTTAGAGACACAGACATCAAGAATGAGTGTATGCTTCTCAACAAGGGTTAGAGATTTTTTAAAGCACTGCCTGCATGATAGAATCATACAACATTCATCAATGGTTTCCAGCATGCAGTGCAGAAAAAAAACATCATGGTTGAGATGCATATGCTGAATCTTTATGTCTGTGTGTTTTGAGTGTTTTAAATTTTCAGTGCATTTTATAACTTGACAAAAGTGCCGCTTTTTTTTCTTTTGAAACACAGTATTAGTTTTATGATAAAAATATCATTCAAACTTATTAGATCAAAATTAATCTTACTGATTTGACCAGTAAACAATCACCACATAATCAATTAACCTGATTGCATTTTTCTATTTATTTTCTATTTATTTATTTCTACACTATTTGGAAATCAAAGAGCATCTAGCATTATAAATGAGTCAAAGAGCCCAAGTTAAGCAACCACTCTTCTCCTCGTGAAGTTTTACAAACTAAAGCTGCGGTCACACTTGACTTTTCCTCCCATAGACTTCCATTCATACGCACGCGAATGCGTCAGACCGGAAACGCGGGGTCATGCGTTAAGTTTCGCAGGTTGCTACGGTGCAAAGTTTAAGCTTGGTGAACTCTAACCTGCTAAATCGCATCACTTGACTGCGTGAGACCAATCGAGGATCAAAACAGGACTTCTCTGGGCAAAAATGTAAAACATGGAGCAATTGCTCGCTTTTTTTAAATGTCTAATAAGCTTGTTTAATCCCGCCCCTTTTCGCAGCGCCGCACGACAGAATTTCGCACACACAAAGCCCGGTCTGACCGTAGCTTAATTTCGAGAGGAGCACGTGATATGATTGACTGCAGCTGGCCACTCATCTACATTCACTAGTTAGCCAATCAGATTAACCCCAACTCACTATAAGTAGCCTAGCTAGAACTACTCTCTTATCTTCGTTTTCCAAAGAAACCCCCCCATCCACCCCTTCTCCTCCTTTCTTCCTTTACCACGGGGAGCTCTCGAGAACCACCTGATCTCGTACTCCTCTCACATGCTCTATGGACCAGGCAGGAGCCCTGGGCTCAATTATCTCCGAGCTCAGGGTTCTCTCCTGGGACAGCATGCCAAACCTGCTAACAGTTGTCAAACAATATCTAAGTGTAACTCTTGAAAATGGTGACATCTTAAAAATATTTTTTATTGTTTATTGTTATTGTTCATTGTAAAAAATGACCTAATCAGTTAATTCTCAATAATATCACTATATTTTGTAGAGCTGGCAGAAACCGGTTGGGAATATGTAAAGGCCTGTGCACACCGAGACATTTTTTGCTCGTGTTTTCCGTCGACGTTTAATGCTTCGTGACTAAATAAAGGCATCAATGTGATCGTGCACACCAACGTGCAAAACGATAGGCGCAAAAGTGTCATTTAAAAAAAAAAAAAACGCCTCATGCTTGTTTTATTTGTTTTGACACGCCGCGTCAAAACCTTTTTCACCAATAAGATTGGCACTTTTGTTCATGTAAACGGAGCTGCTGAAGTTATAGTAAACAGCAAGCGCAAAACTGTTAATGCGAGCGCACATTGAAGAAGATGCCCAGAGGCGATATGAACGTGGAGCTGCTTATTGCTCTGATGAATAATAATCATTTCTTCATCGCTAGAGCTGGAGCTGCTACTTGAACCATCCATAACAACAAGCGTGTGAACTTTGTCGTCTTCTTCTGCGTTATAAGCGGGTGTCTGAAGCTTAAAGTTGTGTAGCGCCATCTAGCGTCAAGGAGTGATTTTGCATACTCTTTTGCTCGACACCTGTGAAAATTGCTTGGGTTTGAATCTGGAAAAACGTCTTGAAAAATGCTGCCGATAAACGCAAATGAAAAGCGTCCCGGTGTGTACGAGCCTTAAAGGGCACCTAGGTTACCCCTTTTTCCACATTTGATATAAGTCTTTTGTGTCCCCAGAATGTGTCTGTAAAGTTTCCGCTCAAAACATCGATCAGATTTTTTATTATACCTTTTATAAGATTCTATTTTATACATTTTTTTTCACCAGGAGGCTGTTTTGTTGTATTGCACCTTTAAGGCTAGTCCACCCCGCCTACCGTTTCTACGTGCCTTTCAGCATGCCTTAATCTTCTCCCTCGGCTGCCTCAGACAACAAACAGACATAAAGGAAGAAGATCTCACGTAATGTTTGTGAGAAATACTACAGTAAGAACTTTACCAATTGGTATTTGATGCATTTGTTGTGTTGAGTCAACTTAACGATGAGTCACACACAATGTCGTTACAAAGTTCACACGCACACACACACAGATACACACACACGCAGCGCAGCAGACACACACACAGACAGACAGAGCGCGTTTAGCTTTGCACTCTTTTTGCACGCATATGTGACAGGATACAAGTTAATCTCCACTACTGTGAGGATATCTGTTATGTTAATGTACAAAATAAACCTGATTTAACGTCCACAAACCGGGATTGAAGTGTCTTCTTTTATAATTGTTTTGACACGCGGCTGTGCTGATGAAGTAAATCTTAGGTAAACTGCTGTAGTTCATTACACACATGCTCTGTTTTAAAACATTTTAAACTTGTAAAACTCACTCTTGATCATGTTTGATGATGATTGATGATCCTAGCAAACTGAACACATCTTTTATTTCCGGTTGCTTTGCGCTCGTCCTCTCTTGTTGATATGATTATACACGTGACCACCGGGACATGCTAATACGCAGCTGTCAATCAATTCGGTGGGCGGGGGGACCAACGTAAAGTTGCGGTTGGTCTGAAATCAGCTCCAATTGGTACCTCATTTTTGTGGTGTTAAATTGAAGAAAAAAAAAACACTGGGTGTGTTTATGTCACCCCAATATGACGCTCTATACACTATATCTACACATATGTCTGTCCAAACAGCTTGAAAAGTAGATTTTTCACCATAGGTGTCCTTTAAGGCTGCGACTGAAGTCAGTTGTAGTTTTGTGTTTCTGTTCTATGTTTCTGCTTATTAACAGAAGCAGGTGTTCGTCATCAGTCCTCAATCATGACTTAATTAATCTCTTCTTTGTCTCATTAACTTTAAAGCTGCTATCACACTGCACTTCGCCCCATAGACTTCCATTCATAAGTATGCGAATGCGACAGATTGGAAACATGGTTTGTGCGACAAGTTTAAGCTTGATGAACTCTGACCTGCGAAATCACATCACGTGACTGCGTAAGACCAATAGTAGATCAATACATGACCTCTCTGTACAGAAATGAAAAATATGGACCAGTCGCTCGCTTTTTTAATGCCTAATTATCTTGTTTAATCTAGCCCCTTTTCGCAGCTCCAACCCATAGAATTTGGCAGGCTTAAAATCTAGTGCGACAATGGAATTACTGCTGAGTAACTTTAACTCAATTTTGAGAAGGACCAAATACTCTAAGCTGAGTACATTTAACTCAGAGGATTCTGCTGTATGCTGGGAAAAAAAGATTTTTAATAGTAATAATACCTTTTTTGCCTAATATGCTTTTTTATTATTATAAATAAAAGAAAAAAAAGATCATTATGTACTGTATATTGCACATCTGACTTTGCACTTTAAAAAAAGAATGAAAATTTTTTACCTTTATGGGTAAAACAGAACGTCACTGTGACGTTAACCTTAAAATATGACATTAACCTTTTTTTTTTTCACTAAATGGTTCATAGTAGTACAGCAGTGTAAAATTACTACTGTTTGTTTTTGGTATTGTTTAGTTGTTTTCAATTTTTATTTTTATTTATTTTATTTTTGCTTATAAAGCTTATATCAGTTCATTTTGAGATAAATGTCTCTGAATTTATTTAGCTTTTTTTGTTCATTAGGCCTCACATTATTCATATATGCAAACTCAAATCTCAAAACTCAAAGAGGCTCACGTTTATTTAAAAACAGGCCCAAACATGCAAATAATTCAGCGTAAAATGGCCTCAACTGACAGAACAGTGCTCAGGTAATTTTTATGGTGAACTGCATTAAAGTTAATCACTACTAACAGATGAAAACCTGCATTGTGAGCCACACTTTATTTATATCTGTGATTCATTTTCCATTTAGTAACCACAATGGATGCATTCATTTCTGAGAGTCAGTGACTGTTTGCTATGGAAACGTGAGCAAGAGCACACACTGCTAATATTGACAAGAGTGTATGGGGACAATATTCATTAAAATATCCAACAGCAGAACATTTGTATATATATATATATATATATATATATATATATATATATATATATATATATATATATAATTTTTTTTACAATTTTTTTGTTTGTGATGCAGACAGAAAAATGCAGGTTATGGTACAGTAAAATATTAAAAAGTCCCCTTTCCTACGTCACTAGGGGAGCAAGATCTGAGTGGCTCATTTTCTTTTACAAGCTGGCTGAGAAAGGCTTACCAAAACAAAGTTACTAGGCTGTTATTTTTTCACGTTTTCTGGAAAAGTACCAAATTATAGCTCTTATAGATTTTCATGATATGCCCCCTTTAAAGATAAATGGACATTTATTTCCTTATTCCCGGAAACAGAAACCTAATATTGCAAGATTTCAAAAGAAAGGTCGGAAGTCCTTTATCTTACCAATAGCGAAACACACTGATTACCCAGTTCGTCAAAATGAAAGTCTCCAATTCACATGTGTGAGACGGAAGGTAAGCAGAAATCTTGCTGCTTTTTTCATCAGCTTTGTGTTGTGCAGGAGGATGGTTGGGTTATTGACTGAATGCTCCAGTAACGTGATGGAACACCTTCATTTATCATGTATTTAGAAATAGATTGAAGATAGATTGAATAAAGGGATGAGTTTGTGAAGGAGAGTGCAAGACTGTCCGTCTTGGTTACTTTCCATTTAGCAGGCACTTTTCATCCAGAGAGACTTATGCTTCACTAATTGCATGGAAAGTATCCCCGAAGGCACCCGGGGTTAAGTGTCATGCTCAAGGGCACATCAATAATTGGACTGGACTCTGACCATTTCCTGGGTCACTTATACTTAGGACTGAAGCCGCATATTTTACAGGACCAGACACTTGGAGAATATTCTTATTTTCAATTTTACTCTTAATACATTTGTGCTACCGCATAAAATATTTTGAATTGCCTTTGGCTTCTTTACACTTCTTACCTAACACATCTTTTAGAAATCAAACATAAGATTTTAAAAGTTCCTAATTCATTGTATCATACGTGTAAGACACTATTTCAACTGTTTTTATCCTGTTTTCTTGTACAAAAAACTAAACACTGTTATTTTAAGATCATTTTACACATTTACATTTTAGACATTTACAGGTCTTGAGAAGCAAAATAATTAAGATATATTATCAATTAAGCGTCTTGGGTTTAGAAACAAATAACAAGAAAAAATAAACTTGTAATAAATATAGTATTAAATTAAATATATAGTTTCTTTATTCTTTTCAGAAGGAATTTTCTGTCATTTCATTTTTCAAGTAACTGTAGTTTGATTTAAGCTTGTTTAATTATTTGTATTGCAAAACATTTGTTATCATAATTAAAAAAAATTTAATGTTTAAGGCATTTTTGCTAAGTGTGAAAATTTGAAAAAAAATTAATAATAAAAAAAAAAATATATATATATTTTATATACCAGTAACACAACATGAATTTAGCTTCAGTCATTCGGTAATAAGGATGGGCCGGTATAAGATTCTGACTGTATGATAACCTTGGATAAAAATATCACACTTTCACAATGATGTAATTACTTATCTAAAATATGTTCTTTTATTAAATGTCTGGTTAAAAAACAACAACTTTTTTCCCCATTGAACACTACGAGTCAGGACCTCGGTTTACGTTTCATCCAAAAGATGGCACTCACTGAGCAGTATAGAGTCCCCATCAATATACTGGTTTTGTGAGGGAACACAAAACAACTTTGCGTTCCTGTGCAAAACATCTTAGCGAGTGAATGCAAAAAACTTTAAATAAATATTTTCCTATCCCTTCCATCCATTTTTTTCTCCCACCCAATTTTTTTCTTACACCCATTTCCCCCCCACCATCACGTCCCTTCCGGGTCTCCATACACAACCATACCAAAAGCAACATATAAAACAGACCCATGAAACAGGGTACTTTTGTTTTTCTCAGTAACTGAAATGGATTACAGTTACTTTCATTCATTTATTTTCCTTCGGCTTAGTCCCTTATTTATCAGGGATCGCCACAGTGGAATGAACTACCAACTTTTCTGGCAAATGTTTCACACAGCAGATGCCTATCCAGCTGCAACCCAGTAATACCCAAACACTCTGATTCACAAACACTAGTTTAGTTTTTCCTCTTCACCTATAGCGCATGCTTTTAGACTGGGGGGAAACCGGAAAACAAGGGGAGAACATGCAAACTCCACACAGAAATACCAATAGACCCAGCTGGGACTTGAATCAGTGACCTTGCCGTGAGGCGACAGTGCTAACCACTAAGCCAGCGTGCCACCTCATTAAAGTTACTTTTGTTTTGGAATTCAATTACTAGTTATCCCCAGCACAGGAATTCTTTCTTTCTTTCTTTCTTTCTTTCTTTCTTTCTTTCTTTCTTTCTTTCTTTCTTTCTTTCTTTCTTTCTTTCTTTCTGTCTTTCTTTCTTTCTTCTGTGGATTCGAAACAGCTTGAGCTTGGATAAATAATTTCAAAAGTTTCATAATTTATTTGACTACTATTCTTCTTCTTTATATGGCTATGGTTGTCCTTTTTAACAGTTATCCCATTAGGAAACGCACAAACACACACACACATTCACAAACAAAGACTACACAGTTGGTTCCCTTCCACTTCACGGCTCCCCTCATCTCCCAGGAGGCAAACGTCCCCCGGGGTCACTCTGTCACACACCTGCACATACAGATTAACTAACTGTGCAAACACCAACAGACACACATTCATTTCTCCAAAACGACTTTATATCAGCAGACTCGCGTTCATTTGTCCCACATAAATATGCAAGCGTTAAGTCCCTGTGAAAAATCCATGCACGTTTTATAGATCAGTAAACACAAACACACACGTGCACACACTGTCCTGAACCTGCCAAAGTAAATCTGTCTTCGTTGGGAAGGAAAACTGCAGTTGCCTTTCTACAACAACTGGAGCAAACACATATGAGATTGCACGCACGTGCTTTGACACGCCGCAGGCAATCCACACGATTCATGCATTTTACTCATGAAAATATGAATGCGCCGTTCTAAAAATAAGCACACTCTCTTTCAGCATCTTAACTCATTCAGTCGATTCTGTTGTTTCGGTGGGAGTCTTGGTGGAGGCATGCTAAAAATAGGAGCTGTTTACCCCTGTGTATGCCAGAGATTCCTCCTCTAGCATCGCCTTCTCACCTTGATCACTCATTCACCCGTTCTTTTCAGAAGAAAAAGAGAGCTGCGAAGGAAACGAGTGACTTATTTTCATAAATTATAGATTGTAGAATGTATTCCCCGACCATTACATTAGAAAAGGGGACCGAGACGCATCTTTCTGCTCTCTGTTTGTATTAGCATGCGAGTGTGTGCATGTGAAAGTGAGAACAAGGATGCGCGTGAGCTTTTAATTTCCCTGCTGTACTAGCACACTTACATGATGAGCAGCTTTGAGCTGGCCTCTCTCAGTTGTTTATGAACAAACACAAATTCACACACCTCTGAGGCCATTTTACTGGGTTGGAAACTTTGAAGAAGTCGGACATTCTTGGATCGCCTTACAGTAGATTTATTTCCAGAAAGATATTTAGATGAATGTGAACTCCCATTGGCACTGGAGTTAAGGGGGTTTCCATTTGTTCAGTAGTTTGTGATGAAACAACTTTTGGATGCTTGTTTTGTCACAGTTCCAATTTTTCTTCTCAGAATCATGAGTTTATATCTCACATTTGCTCTTTTAACCTTCTTAAAATTGTGATTTTGTATCTCGATCTTTGACTTTGCAATTGCAAGTTTATTTGTCGAATAAATGTTTAATTTTTTTTGCTATTTTCTTTAACAGTAAGATAAATAATCTGACTTGTGAGAAAGTCTTGACACTACCAACTGTCAAAAATAAACAGTTCTGAGCAAAAAGTCAGAATAGTGAGTAAAAAATACTTGTGATCTATAATATTAGAAGTGCAAGAAGGCCTATAAATAGTTACAAATTTGAAATTAAAAAAGAAAATCTGAATTGTGAGATTAACATTTTAAGAGAAAATATGTCTAAATTGAGAAATAAACTCTCTAGCATTAGAGGATATACAGCTGAGAGCAAAATTATTAGTTTTCATCCGAAAATTTGATTTGTTTTGAGAAAGTCTTATTTCTTTTAATTAAGAAAGAAAAGGGGTGATGCAGTGGCGCAGTAGGTAGTGCTGTCGCCTCACAGCAATGTAAGAGGCTAAATTATCATATGCTTTTGTTTATTTGACAAAACATGTCTTTTTAGTCACATGGTCAAGAAAGATACAAAATAGGTGGTAAAACGCTGCTCTGTTTTTTTTTCTTTTCCTGGCCTGTCTTTTCCTGGTCTGCTTTCCTCCTCTGCTCCTCTCCTCCTCTGGAGTCTATCTTCTCTGACTCTACTGCAATCAGGCTAACTTCTGGGCCTGCTCTCTTTGTCTCTCTCTCCCTCCCCCCTGTGTCTCTCCTTCTACCTCTGGTAACTTTAATTTTACATTTCAGCTGGATACAATTTATATCATATGCTTTATCATTTCATATTTGATCATTTTATACAGTTAATTTGTACTTAATTCAGTTGTAACCATAGAGAATTATTGTCATTAAATCATTTCATTTTCAAGTATTTATGACTTACTTTTGATTTAACATCAACGCTTAATTGCTCCATATTGCATACAATACAATCACATAATATCAACGCTCTCCCACAATTATAGCTATTAATAATGCCCTTATTTCTGTTTTTGGTATAAGATTGCAGAAGAATTATTTGACTAGAATGAACAGCTTTTTACCATCAATACTGATAACTTTTTAGTCATTCGGCAGAACTACAGTTCAAACCGCTGTGGTTTTAAAACCCATTCCTACAGCAAGAAGGTCGCTGGTTCGACCCTCGGCTGGGTCAGTTGGCGTTTCTGTGTGGAGTTTGCATGTGTTCGCGTTGGTTTCCTCCGGGTGCTCCGGTTTCCCCCACAGTCCAAAGACATGCGGTACAGGTGAATTGGTTAGGCTAAATTGTCTGTAGTGTATGTGTGTGTGAATAAGTGTGTATGTGTTTCCCAGTGATGGGTTGCAGCTGGAAGGGCATCCGCTGCATAAAACAAATGCTGGATAAGTTGGCGGTTCATTCCGCTGTGGCGACCCCAGATTAATAAAGGGATTTAGCCGAAAAGAAAATGAATGAATGAATAAAAAAGAAAAAACAAATAAAAAATAAAAGTTGATATTATTAGCCCACTTAAGAAAACACTGTTGTCCAATTACCTTCCTAATTGACCTAACTTGCCTAGTTAACCAAATTATAGGTAAGCCTTTAGTTTGCTCTTTAAGTTGAATAGTAGTATCTTGCTGTTACACCCCCCTGATGTTGGTCTAAGGGAATGGGGTTTGACATTTAAGGTACAATTAAAATAAATGTATATATACAGTGAATGAAGTGCAAATACAACCAGAATCAAATGAACCCACAACTGTGAATTTTATTTATACTTCCAAAGTGAACAAAAACAATGAATTAATCAAGAATAAGAAATGTCTCAGTTACTAATGTAACCCACATTTCCCGAAGAGGTAATGGAGATGTGTGTCTAGATAAGACACTATGGGGAGATCGCTAGACAACCAATCACAGCCATATCTACCTGCAACCCAAGACCGTTTACTCACTGAAGCTAAGCAGGGCTGAACCTGTTTAGTTCCTGGATAAGACCACATGGGAAAACTAGGTTGACGTTGGAAGTGGTGTTAGTGAGTCCTAATGCCCCAGTAAAAGTGAAGGGGACACAATACTATCAATGGACACCGTCTTTCGGATGAGACATTAAACTAAGGTCCTGACTCTCTGTGGTCATTAAAAATCCCATGTCTTGGCTAAGTTCCCTCTTGGCCCTTAACTATCATGGCCTCCTAATCATCCCTATCCACTGAATTGGCTCTATCATTCTCTCTCCTCTCATCCAAGTGGATGCTGCACACTGGTGGTGGTGTGGAGAGATCCCCTTATGATTGTAAAGCACTTTGGGTGTATCGCTATAAATGATATATATATTTTGTGTTATATAGACACATTACATTACATTACAATCACTCTGGGTGTATCGCTATAAATGATATATATATTTTGTGTTATATAGACACATTACATTACATTACAATCATTCTGAAGTGTAAGCAAATGGGCCAATGAATGCTCTGCAGGTGCCGGTGATTAATCATTAGTAGAGTGTATATACTCAGGTATACCTCAGGTCTGCCTGTGCGCTAACAGTGAGGGTATGAGCTGTCCGTGAAGCTGTCCCCCAGACATGTGATGCAGTACTCATGCCTGTCATCTGGGTAGAGAAAACCTCTGCATCCAGAAGCGCACGGTCGGAAAGACATCTTTAAAAAGATGCGTTGTTTGACGATGTTGCACTCTTAGGGGACTCTGCTCTTTTAGTAGAAACTGTTCTTTTAGCCACTAGTAAAACACTCTTTTATTGAGAAAATAACTGTGTTTATATGCTTTATGGAGGCTAAAAAACAGCGTTGATTCATTTGGAGCAGTGTCTGAGTCCACTAGATCATTTCAGAAGTGCACCCAGCTCTGTGAGCTCATAAACTCCTCCAGAAACTTAACCTGGATGATAGAAGCTTTCAGCAGTGCTTCTGACTGAGCCGAGCCCAGTTTGATGAACTGTTGACGGTGTAGGCAGGAGGATTTCCCCCGGGACACCAAAAACAGGCACTATGTCATAATCACGCCCCCATAAGAGCAAGCTCCTGATTGGTTAACGCAGCGCGAATGTCCGCTAAAGTTCAGATTTTCGAACTCGAGTGTTTCTCGCATTAAGCTGCGGTCACACTTGACTTTTCCTCCCATAGACTTCGATTCATATGCACGCGAATGCGTCAGACCGGAAACGCGGGGTCATGCGTCAAGTTTCACATGTTGCTGCGGTGCAAAGTTCAAGCTTGATGAACTCTGACCTGCGAAATCGCATCACTTGACTGCGTAAGACCAATTGAGGATCAAAACAGGACCTCTCTGTACAGAAATGTAAAACATGGAGCAATCGCTCACTTTCTTTAATGTCTAATCATCTTTTTTAACCCCCCCCCTATTCGCAGCGCCGTACGACAGAATTTCGCACACACAAAGCCTAGTGTGACCGTAGCTTTAAGCGTGTCAAACACGCAAAATGCTTAATTCGCACTGCGTCATTCACGCGTATCGCACCACAGGATGTCTTTGCATTCACTTAACATGTAAATCACTCATGCTTGACACGTCTTCCACGTCTGGTACACAGCATTACTCTTCAGAGTGATTGGTCATCTAGCGAGCTTCCCATAGTGTCTTATCTAAACACACGTCAGAATTCCCACTGAATGGGAAAAGAAGGTACGGCAAAAATAAACTATTTACAATAGGTACAATGGTTGGGACAACAAACAAAAGTCTAATGCCCCAGTTACACGAGGCATCAGCTTCAAAGCTTCCCATTCACTTTGAATGGGTGATGTCAGGCATTGCCGAACTGCATTGTGGATCCGTCGGCGCCACTTCAGAGGCGTTGCTTGTCAATCAATCAGATTGCTGTATGCAAATACACTAGCTCAGGCAGTGGCCTATTGGTGACTAATTTCATTGGCTGACGCAGCTATGACGATCGCGTTAGCCCCAACTTCAGACACACCCTCTGTTCAGCGTTGACGCTGAAGCCCTGTGTGAATGGGGCGTAATGAGGGGGTGGAGTGGGGAACAAGAGACCTGACAGAAGGGACGTGGGTGACGCTAAAGAAAAGAAAAGAACAAAACCCAAACAATGTCCCCAGCAAAAATATAACTAAGTAATTGAAAACAAAATGAATAAACACACGATTAGGTCTTCTCGTATCCTAATCCTACTCTATCTATCCAAAAGTACAAGGGGTGGCGGTCGCCCCTAACCTAATGTACTAAACAAAAGAGTAATCCTATGTCTTGCAAAATGTCTGTCACCTTCTTACCTTTCCACTTTATCCGAGCCTTGTAAATAATGAGACAAATGAATGAAACAGATAAATGGTTTGATATGGATGGCAGATGGATTACATGAATATAGAAGTGGGCAACAACAGCTGAATACATAGTTATACATTGTTTTTTCTTTAAACGCAAAGCCATAACACAACCAGAGGTGAAACAGAGACAAGAGGCCCTGGTGAGTGGTTATGCGCGCTCTTTTATGCAGGGTGGTCTTGACCTATTAGACATGATGTCAGAGTTTTCAGAATTATGAGGGAAATTAGAAAATCACAGTTGCGAAAAATAAAAACTAAAGTTTAGGAAAAAAGAAAAAGTCAGTATTGAGAGATATTAACTCAGAATTGCAAGATATAATGTCAAAATTGGGAAAGCTCATAAACTAGCAATTCTAAGAGGAAAAAAAAAACTATAAACTTCCAATTGCGACAAATAAAGTTATAGTTTTGAGAAAAAGTCAGAATTTTAAACATTTTTACAAGTCTGTCAATTGTGAGAAGTAAAGATGCAATTCTGATATAAAAAAGTCAGAATTTTAAGCAAACAGTAAGACTTGTAAGGACAAAAGTTGCGAGGTGCAAAATTCAGAATTGTGAGAAAATATCAGAATCATGGGATGTAAACAAAAAAAGTCAGTATTGTAAAATAAATAGATGTAAAGTCAGACCCGAGAGAAATAAAGTTGCAATTCCAAACAAAGTGTGGTACAGTATTTTCAGTGTAAAAACATTGCCATTAGTTTTCACATTTTTTAAAGCTTTAGCAAAAATAAACTTCCATCAAAACCTTCTACAGAAATAAGAAATTCATAATTTCTTATGTCTGGCTCTGAGCTCCCAAGACTCATTTTGGTTGGCAGATTTGCAAAACCTCTCTAGTCAAAGACAATGTAAACAAGGGCCCAAGTGCATGCAGTTAATTAAATGAAATCAACTTCAGCGAGTGAAGGCTGAATCAGGCATTTGAATAAACGTACGTTGTTTTATCTCTTGTGGTGTGAGGAACAAGCGAGTGCTCGGATGAAAAGGGCATCCGCCAAGCCTGAGAAATCCCAGCATGAAACTCAGGGACTCTGCAGCTGGTACATGCTCACAGAAAGGTCAAACTATAGCCAAATGTGTCCACTTAGAGAACGACAAACTGGACTTATACACATATACTAGCGTGTTTGGTCATTCACATGTCTTTGTGTCTGTATTTCTGCTGCAGAATCCCATTTAAGTGTAAATGTGTTTCATTTTTGTCTCTCAATTGCTGGTCCTTTAAATCTCAAAAATGCACCATGACCTTGTTTTGTGACCGTGACCGAATATTTGAAATGTGTTTTTTTTTATGACCAATATTTCTTTAACCTTCATGTCTGTACACATTTTTTACACATATACACAGAGAGAGAGAGACTGGTATGTTTTCCTGTCATTCATAACCACCATTGTGAATTCATTTCAATACATTCAGACACCAACCTGTTCAATTAACTGTCCATCAGAAATGAATGAAGCTATTTTTTGCTTTTAACTACATTTAGGTAATAATAATTGCATGTTAGCAATGCATTACGTGCGTTATATTAAAATTATGTGCATTTTAGTAAAACATGTGATAAAATCCAGGTCAAAGCTTTGTGTCAGCCTTGTTAACATAAAATTGGGGTTACGGGGTTAAGTGCAAAAATAATTAAACAGTCTTCACCATGAGCCACATAACATATCATTAGCAGGAACATTTTTTTTTTGCTCCATAAACTGGATCACTTTTTTTTTCTCCACACAAGAGGTGAACTGTTGCATCAGATAAGGCCAGATAAAATTAATAATAAACTTGAAAAGAGTATGTAAAAGTTTCCCCTATGTATTTAAATTAAGTATAGAATATTTAGATCTTTTTGAGTAAATTTTACTTAACTATATTTTAAAGCCTATTGGGTAACACTTTTATTTTGATGGTCCATTTGAGTATTAGTAGACTGTCTGCTTAATATCTGTTGATACTGCTCCTTCAACTGACATTTAACTGACCACAAGAAACTTTGCAAGTACATGTCAACTTACACTAACCCTAACCCCAACCTTACAATATTACAATCTAAAATAAATTCAACAAACTGACCATCAAGTTAAGTGTGATCGCCTATTGTACTTTTTCATACATTATATGTTGTTCCTTATTATTTTAAGCTTTTGACTGATCTGTTATTTCTAAATTAATTCATTCATTTTCTTTTCGACTTAGTCCCTTTAGTAATCTGGGGTAGCCACAGCGGAATGAACCGCCAACTTATCCAGCATGTTTTCACGCAGTGGATGCCCTTCCAGCCACAACCCATCTCTGGGAAACATCCACACACACACTCATTCATTCACTCACACTCATACACGGACAATTTAGTCTACCCAATTCACCTGTACCGCATGTCTTTGGACTGTGGGGGAAACCGGAGCACCCGGAGGAAACCCACACGAACACAGGGAGAACATGCAAACTCCACAAAAAAACGCCAACTGACCCAGCTGAGGCTCGAACCAGCGACCTTCTTGCTGTGAGGCAACAGCACTACCTACTGCACCACTGCGTTTTTCTAAATTTTCTTATTATTATAAAGATAATTTATTTACTTGCTTGTTTATAGCTTTTTGATGCCTTCAATGGCTAGTAAATGCGATATTGATGGATATTGGCACTGGTGGGAGGTATGCATGTCCCACCAGTGATGATATACAGCCATATTGCACTGCTACGATTTATACAACAATTTGATGGCATAATCGTGTATATAAAAAGAAAATCAAACACGAAGAGTCTAAAAACCCTTTTGTATGAGGAACTACTTTTTCCACCATTCCTTCACATCTGCAGCTGACGTCAGAACAGCAGAAGCCATTACTAAATCACCAATGTCACTTTAGAGCTAGTGTTTGAATGATTCTCTAGCATAATGTCAAAAGTGATGACAAAACAGGTGATCAAGTTTTAAGATTATAAGGCTGATCGGCATGAAATGCCATCAGTCTACAGGGAGATCGGGAGATCACAAAAATTAACCCCCAAAAAGCCAAAGCAGCCAAAACAGATTACTATTTTGTTTGAGATTAGGAACAACGCTAAACACATGCGGGGATTTCTTCTTTCTTTCTTTTTAATGAACTAGTCTGCAGTAACAAAAACAGGAGATGCATTAGAAACAAACAGCTGGCCAACCAAAAAGTAACTCAGGGTTATACAAAGAGCAGCCAACACAAAATACACACATTCCAGATATGTGAGTCCCATCTCACACTCAATACACTACAATTATATGGTATACAGCACTGCAGCATACAAAAGAGAGATTGACTCAGAAAGTCACTTACCAGTTTTATAATGGCTTGATCAGCTGTAGTTTAAAACTTTTCCTCCTCTAAGTGCTTATTATGCGGTCACTGTCGCCATCTTGTGGATAGACAACATCAACCATCTTTGCTCTGCTCAATGACAGGCTAATGGCTGCCAACGTGCTGAATCTCTGAAATGCTAAATATTTTTAAATAGGCACTATCCTTAAAAATAAAATGCATAGTTGCAATCTAAACAACTACATTTTCACCTTAAAAAGTAATTTATGTTGTCGAACAGCAGCAATATTTGCTTGTTGCTGTATGTCGACGGAGTAATAGACAAAGGTGAAGGGTTAAGTGGCTGGACGAGTGCTGTTATTTGCACAATAGGTTGTTTTCAATTACGTCGTTCTGGTGACACACGAAATTCAGATGGAGGGCAGAAAATAAAAAACTGAATGGGAGACACGGAGGAATGTCCATACTTTTTTTGCGATTTATACCATATTTCAAAGGAGATAAGCACATATGTTGAGCATGATACTTATATCATGAAGAGGGTAGTGTTTTCTACTGAAGTAAAATATATTTGTTCATCAATGCAGTACATACTATATGATTATGTTACATGAAAAATACTATAGTAAATACTATAGTGTTTGGAAGCATACTATAGATCATTTCTTAAATTAAACTGTCGTAGTAATTATATTGTTGCTGTGGTACAACATAACTGTAGTAATAAACAAATACAATAGGTTTCAGTTTTCTACGCTATAATCACAATGCACCACAGTTTACACTACATTACAACATTACAGTATTTATTACAGTTTATCAATTTACTGTGCTACGGTATTCTCTGTAGCATTCATTAACAAAGAGCTGTACACATTATACAGTTGAAGTCAGAATTACTAGCCCCCCATTGATTTTTTTTTTCTAATTTCCCAAATGATGTTTAACAGAGCAAGGAAATTTTCACAGTGTGTCTGATAATATTTTTTTTCTTCTGGAGTAAGTCTGATTTGTTTCATTTCAGCTAGAATAAATGCAGTTTTTAATTTTTTAAGAGTCATTTTAAGGTCAAAATTATTAGCCCCTTTAAGCCATATTTTTTTTCGACAGTCTACAGCAGGGGTCACCAATCTCGGTCCAGGAGGGCCGGTGTCCCTGCAGGATTTAGCTCCAACTTACCTCAACACAGCTGCCTTGGTGTTTCAGGTATAAATAGTAAGACCTTGATTAGCTTGTTTAGGTGTGTTTGATTAGGGTTGGAGCTAAAATCTGCAGGACACCGGCCCTCAAGGAACAAGTTTGGTGACCCCTGGTCTACAGAATAAACCATCATTATACAATAACTTGCCCAATTAACCTAACCTGCCTAGTAAAGCTAATTAACCTAGTTAAGCCTTTAAATGTCACTTTAAGCTGTATAGAAGTGTCTTGAAAAGTATCTAGTAAAATACTATTTACTGTCATCATGGCAAAGATAAAATAAATCAGTTATTAGAAATAAGTAATTAAAACTATCATGGTAGGAAATGTGTTGAACAAATGTATCTCCATTAAAGAGAAATTGGGGGAAAAAAACAGGGGGGCTAATAATTCTGACTTCAACTATAGACTTTACTATGGGGTTCAAAAACATGTTTATTATAAATTGCTATAGTTTTTCCCCATGCGGATATTTTCTAGACACCACAAAATTAACAGATGAAAGCATACAAAAGTGTGGACGCATAGTCTACATTATTTATTTATTTATTTATTTAGTAAAAAGTGCTCCACAATTACGACCGTCTGGTTTGTCGCAAGGATTGCATTTCTTTTTTGTTCTGTCGATGAACTTGACATCAACAAACATTTACCACTTCTGCTACGCATCTTGAGGTTCACATTATGGTTGTTTACTCTGCCGAAATGCCAGTAAAGACATGGATTATTGCAAAATAAGACATAGATTTCATTGCAGCGATTACATGGCAGGGTACATTATTTATAAGTGTGGTGGTGTTTGTATCTCATTTTTATATTACACATTAATGCATATAGCTAGGCCTGTATATAATCTTTATTATAAACAAAAGAGTTTGTACACATGGATGTATTGAAAATTTTTTTTATTACATGCCGCCTTTTCTTCCCTTTCAGAAGAGTTTCTGAGTTTCAAGTTTCTTAAACTATTCCCCTTATATAACCAAAAAATTTTGGCAGTCTATAAATGCTGTTCAGCATTTATTATTTTGGCAGATTAAAAAAATATATAAACAACATAAAACTGAATTATTTTGATGTCCTGATAGCGATTCCTATGTAGAGGAACCACTTCCTGCCCTCCATCTGAATTTCGTGCGTCATCAGTGACGTCATGTGAAAACCTATATCCCACGGCTATCAGCCAATCAGATTCAAGATACATTTTTGCTTAATATGTTTTCATGAGAGAAATGGACTATCTGTAATGTATATTGGACATTGCAACAACAACATGACACTGGGGCAGTACCCTTAAAAGAATGTCTTTGTACTTTATGTACTTTATTTATAAAAAGGTTTGTAATTGTATAGACAGTCAATAGGATAAACCTATTATAGGTTATATAATAGTATAAACCTTTTAAGGTATATACTGTACTTTTCAGAGTACTGCCCAAGCTTATTGGCCAAGGGTATTTTGGGTGTGTAGTTTTGATTTTTGTATTTTGTATATGCTGTACAGTACATGGTATATGGGACAAAGTAATGGATACTTGCACATATTTGTTGTTTTATAGAGTCTATGTTTCAACATTAAAATATATAAATAAATAATAATTTAAAGGTACAGTTCATGCTTGTTGCCACTAGAGGGTGCATATTAACAACAAACAAAGGTGTGTTTAAATGACAATTTCAAAAAATGTAAGTAAATGTAAGTAAGTATATAACCCCAAACACTGGGAGTGAGCCCCGTATTGTATTTTTACCTTAGTTTGTGCTTTTTTATTATTATTGTGTGTACTTTGTCCAAAATATACATATCTCTGTCAATTTATTTAATTATTTTATATCCTCATGCTCATTAATTGATCAATGCAATGAAATTTGTGTTTTTACCTTTAAGATTTTAGGGGGTTTTAGTATTGCACTTTTTTGTACAGGAAATTCCTTTGACTTGCCATTGGAATTTCACTATTAAATTCCAATTATCCTTCATTGACTTCCACATCGATAGCGGATGGAACTCACAAAACCAAATAACACAAATCTAATATCCTGTGTGCAGGGTTTTCCCCATCAGTCATACGCTGGACAGAGTTAAAGGGGTCCAGTCCCATTGTGGTGCTTGATCAGAGCAGTATTGGTTGGTGGGTTATGTGACTGTATTAGTCTGAGTAAATGTTTGCTGTCTGGAGTATCCGTGCCCTTTAAATGCCTCTCTGTCTCCTCTGAGAGTCATGTATGTACGCTCAGATGAGTGATATCTTATTAAAAGACTATGGTATTTATTTGCTTGGAGACTATGGATGGCCTTTGTCATTTGGATCTACAAACATTTTTGTAGAACAATTATGAAGTTCACATGAACTTTGCAACCCTTAACCAAGATAGTAATTTTACAGAAGAGATAAAATGGCTGTTTGACAGTTTATTGTAAGGTCTCTGATATAAATTAGAACAGACAACTTTAACAGATTCATCAAAGAGATTTTGTAACAGTCTACATCTGGTGCCGGTACCTCGGGATTCTTGTACTTACACGTTCGTCACAGAGACAAAGTGATCAAAGCTCAGCTGTACTGGAGAATTTTCCTCAAGGATGTAATGTTAGCGATCAGAGGGAATAGTTTCAGTTGTTGTGAATGAACCTACAGTATGTGCCAGTTTGTTTTCTATATCAATGAAAAATACAAACAACATATGGCACATGATAGTCTTGACTGCAGATTGTTTGCAAGATGATCTCCAGTTCCATTTGCAACAGTACAAGCTCAATCGCAAACAGGGCACAGAGCAAGTTTACTATGCAAAAACTAAGCTATATACTAGAGCTGCACAATTAATCGAAAAAAGATTCGATTCGACCCCCTAGACGATCTTAATCCAGCATTTCTACGATTCTGCCAATCAGTGGTGTAGTCGGGGCTACACGCACGTATACTCAGTATGCCTACTTTTTTCCACTAGCTGTTTGGGTATTACGACTTCTGAGGATCAATAATTACGTATACCCTCGGTATACTCACTTGTTTTGCTGGTTAGACTTCCCCTTTAACTGTATACCAAATGTTTTTTTTAAACTCTCATCTTAATTTGTTGCAATTGTTGTATTTTTGATTATATTTTGCGCCATTCCCTGCCCCCTGATGACCACAGCACCTTGGAGAAAATTTTGTGAGTTTTTTGAAGTCAAGTGAATGATGTCTCGCTAAAAAGTTCAGGTAAAATTATAAAACAGGATTGGTCGGGTTGGGTGGGTAATAGTACACCACCTTTTTTTTAGGACTACACCACTGCTGCCAATCATATTTTCAAGTTCAGGAGAGAAGCAAAGGCGGCTGCACGAGTCTTTTCATTGTTTCACACACATTGCCCAGCGACATTGACACCTCCAAATGATGTTGAAAGAGTCACGTACTGTATTTATAAGGTATAATTCACCTAAAAATGTCATTTTTGTCTTCATATAATGCTGTATTCGCGGCCGGGAAATCACACGTGACGTGAGCTGCTGAACCTGAGCTGTTATCACAGAGAGGGCGGGCGCGTAACCTACTTTCTACTTTAGTGAACAGAACCTGCATTGGCTGTGAGTAACAGGTAATAAAACTGTAAATAATCTTCAATTTGTGTCACAGAGTGATCGTTTAAGAGCCGCGCACGAAGTATGAACAGCACTTAGCAGTGAAAATAAATCCCTAAAGCGTGCACATCATTTAAATGATCATATGGCATTTTAGAGTTATGATTGCGACAAGCATTTGATACGTTTTTGCTTTCATAGCGAACACACAGTTGTGCATGAAAATAAATGTTTACAGTGTCAGTATAACAACTCTAGCCTATATAATGTTGATGTTACCAGTAAATTAAATGGTCTGATAATGTTGTCAATGACAGATTGCAAGCATAGGCCTATATCTCAAACATAATTCAACATCAGAATTATTATAAGTAGAATAGAATTATTTATAGAAACCAGTAGACCTACATATAATATTATTATTGTTGTTTTACCATATGTTTGAGAAAAAAATAATAATTGCCGCCTCATATTAAACTTTATTTTACATCTACAGAATCGTGAGAAAATCGTGATCTTCATTTTAAGCAAAAAATCTCGATTCTCATTTTAGCCAGAATCGTGCAGCTCTACTATATACTAGTGCTGCACAATATATAATTTCAGCATCGATATCGCAATGTGTGTGTCCACAATAGTCACATGTTGGGGTTATAATTAACCAGAAAGCACAGGTCAAACATGTGAGATTTGTGGAGACACTGCAGAATTTTATCAGTTTATCATCTGCTTCTCTTTTTAAGGCCTGTGACATTGAAGAGACTTTAAAGCATTTAATAGTGCATAAAGAAGTTTAATAAAGAGTAATTGTATTCAATAATATATGTGAAGACAATGCAATGTTATTGTACGTTTGATTATTCAATTTCTGTATCTGAATGATGCTAGACTCTCCCCCAAAAAACATAAAGCACTATTTATGTCACTTTAACATTTGTTGTAGTTGTATTTGACTGTAGATAGTTTTTTATATGTATATAATAAATTACATAAGATATATATTTATTTTTTACTCCCCTACAAAATCATCTCAATCTATCTAAATTAATGACTTTCTAAATACAGTTATTTAGGTCATCTGGTGAATTTGTATTTCTATCGCAATATACATCGCAGAGAAACAAATATGGCAGTGTCAAATTTTTCTAATCATGCAGCCCAAACTGTACTGTTTGGAGAATGTACTGTATGATAGCATAAATATAAATAAGTGCTTCTTAATTGCTAGTATGCCCGGTAATAGTAACTTGAGAGCTTTATGATAACTAGTGTGAATTTCCACTGGAAAATGTGGTGATTTGTCAATTTATAATAGATACACTTTGCCATATTGTGAAAATGTAGTTAGAAGCAGATTTGTTTTCCATTTAGGCCATGTTGACAATAATACTAATAAAGCTTTTGATCAATCTACAAATGCATGGCTAAGAGAATGTTAATACTACTACTAATGATAATATTGATTATTAATATTAGAATTATAATAGGGTGGCATGGTGGCTAAGTGATTAGCATTGTCACGTCACAGCAAGAAGGTCGCTGGTTTGAGTCCCGGCTGAGCCAGTTGACATTTCTGTGTGGAGTTTGCATGTTCTGCCCGTGTTCATGTAGTTTTCTTCTCCAGGTCCTCCGGTTTCCCCTAAAGTCCAAAGACATGAGCTATAGGTGAATTGGATTAACTAAATTGGCCGTAGTGTATGTGTACATGTGTCAATGCATGAGTGTATGCTTAGTTTCCCAGTACTGGGTTGCAGCTGGAAGAGCATCAGCTGCATAAAAATTATGCTGGAATAGTTGGCAGTTTATTCCGCTGTGGCGACCCCTGATTGTGGGCTGAAGGAAATTGAATGATAATTATAATATTTTGTTTTGAGGAAGAGCCGCAGCAAAAATGTATATTTTCTGATAATAAGCAGGGCTGGGCGATAAATCAAAGGCAATTTTCATACTCATTTTGGCAGGAAATCTGGCTCTGTAATCATCTGTAAATCTTTAGACTAAGGCATTTTCACGGTATAGAGAACCATCGTGATTCCTAGTGTTCATGCTCAATCTGTAATTTAAGAGCTGCTGATTGTCACACTTTGTTTAATCCTCCAGCAGGAACTACTTGTTTGGACACTGGACTGTTCCAGTCAAAAGCTCGTTTAGTTTGGATTGATGCACTGGTCAGTTATGCATTCATTCATTTTCCTTCCGCTTAGTCCTTTTATTTATCAGGGGTCGCCACAGTGGAATGAACCACCAACTTATCCAACATATGTTTTACACAGCGGATGTCCTTCCAGCTGCAACCCAGTACTGGGAAACATCCATACACACTCATTCACACACAAACACTACGGTCAATTTAGCTTACCCAATTCACCTGCATGTCTTTGGACTGTGGGATAAACTGGAGCACCCGAAGGAAATCCACGTGAGCACGAGGAGAACATGCAATCTCCACACAGAAATGTCAACTGGCCCAGCCGGGGCTCCAACCAGCGACCTTTTTTCTGTGAAGCGACAGGGCTAACCACTGAGCCACCGTGCCACCCCTGTTATGCCGTGTGTATTGTTTGTGGAGGTAAATTATGTGTAAAAAAAAAACGTGATCTAGTTTTCCTGCCGATTGGACTTGATTTGTAAAAGGCTTAAAGTACAAAAAAAAAGTAAATTAAAATATATATATTTAAAATGGACTGACAAATAAATCTAGTTAAAATAACCAGTCTAATAAAATGTTTGTTTTTCTTGTCAGTACTGTTGTTACAATGTCCAAATTAGCAATGTATTCTAACAACCCTTCAAGAAATAAATGAATACATTTCTTATGGTCCTTTTTGTTTTATTCTATGTTTTATGTCATGTTGAGCTTTAATTAGCTCCATAAAACACATGTTTGAAGACTATACTTTAAAAACCCCTTCACTTGCATTGCTCTTATGCATTTTTAAAGTATTCTTATCCAGAAATACAGAGCTGGCATTGTACATCTTGTTCCTCATCTTGACTGAAATCTTTTTTCTTAATCATTCTAAATTTTTCTTAATTTTGCATCTTGAAGTGTTTGTCCTTGTTCCCCACCTTTAACTGTCTCCTACGAAAGCCTTTTTCTGATACTGAATGAATTTTTTTTTTTATCTCACTCCAAACTCCTTTGGAAAAATTACCATTTGCTACTTATTATGCAGAATTGCAATATATAATCATAAACATAAGGGAAAAAATATAGATAAACAGTCTAAGGTATGAACAATTCCGACTCTTCTACTTGCATTAAAGGATACTTGCATTATCAAAAGTTTTTTTTTTTTTTATTTATTAATTTATCAATTTATTTCTATATTTATTTTTATCAGTGATAGAAACAATAATCTTCCATAGTTTCTGTGAATTTATCTGCATGCTTACCACTTACCATTTACTTGCTTGCACCTACCAAATCCTAAATTCTTCATATTGGTTAAGCTGGAAAATGCTGAAACTTAATGTTGGACATAAAGTAAATTTCATTTTTCATGAAGATTACAGTATGTTATTTAGGCTTTTGAATTGCATTATGGAACCTTGAACTTACAATTAAAAGCTTTTAAAGTTTAGAAGTAAAAACAAAAAAGATTTTTATTAATATTTGTAATAAATTGAAGTGATATATCCTCTGTGTTGGTGTTGTAAATTACAGTACGAAAACCTGGTTATTATCTGCCAGTACATCTTCTGTTGTTTTACAGATTTATTTATTTATATACTATATTATTATATTATTTCTTATACATTATATTATCTCAAACTACAAAAATGTCAATGAAAGTCACTCTGTTAAAACTGTAGAGTTGAATTTTCAACATCAAAAGCTTACAGAGCAGAGATAAAAATCACATAATATAATTCACAACAGTAAATAAAAAGAAACTGTGAATCACAAAATATGGAATCTGTTATTTAACAGATTTTTTTACAATGTATATAGCATAAAGCCTTTTACATCCCAATTATCCTCTCTCAAATGTACTTGTCAACTTTTACAGGGCTAGAGACATGTTCAGTTCATAATTTAACTGGAATAACATACCCAATTCACTGCACGTCTGTCTAAAGTGTTGGCAGAGTCCAGTACTGCCCCTAGCAGGACCCCTGGAGGTACACAATTTCAAATCTGCCATCTTTGCTCATAGCAGCTCAGGTTAGAGCCGATCACCTGAGCCATGAAGCATATGACTCGCAATAACAGGTTCCCTGTGAAAAAAAAGAAAACCACAAAATGAGCAAAGCCCCTCTATACTGTGATGTGTTGTATAATATTTAGATTTTTTTCTCACTCTTTTACGTAACCACTTACTTAAGAGATGGGTCAAAGATGTGTTTATAAAATGGAGTGTCCTCATTCTCCCACACAAGAAACTCTTCTGTACAATGAGTGAGTTTTTTTTTTTAATAAAGCGACACACATAGCCTGCATGCAGCTGTTACATGTTCGCGTAACATAAGCATGCACAAATGCATCATGGGAAAAGAATGCTTGAGGGCCAAGGCGAGTTTTGTAATGTGACTTGCAAAAACAATCACTCTGGCTGATGTTTGGTGGGAATACAACGCTTGTATATGTTTTTAGTCTTATATTTTGTTTAGGCTTTGAAAAATGTTAGATATGTTAGAATGATACTAAAGGTCCTGTACACACAGGAGGCCCAGCAGAACCTCATTCTTTGGTGTGTGATTTAAATATTTAAATATTTTTTTTTTTTTGCATAATAATCTAGTTTTATCACACAATCTATAAAGTTTCAAGAGTGTGTGTGTCCCCTTAAAACTTCAGAAAATCCGGCACTTCACAGAACGGTTCTGAACTTTGTGCATCATTCTGCATCAACCTATATATGACAAGACTCAAGAGATGGTGAAACCAAAATCTGCATACCAAATGAGGATTTGTTTTTAAAGTGATTTAGTGTTCCTTGTTTAGAGTTATGATTCTAAATTTAACCTTTATGAATCTGTTTTCAGTAACATAAAATAAAAATCCTCTCAGTTACTTAATCAGTTACAATGATTATACACTTGAAAGTGTAGATTTTAGTGCGAGAAAAAAACACACTGTTTATTTGACTTAAGAAAGTGTTTAATTTCTATTTGATAGAGGTAGAGACAGTAAAAGTGTGTTAACAGATTTGTGCCTATTTGTTTCTGAATGGATTCATGTAGTTGTGTTAAACTCACATAAAAAAAGGATCAGAAGTTTAATTTCATAGGTAAAGATAAGGTTATTAGCCAGTAAACAAAATTCCTTTTTTTTTAAGTGCCACTGTAGACAATTCTTTGGTTTTTAACAAGGTAGATTTTTTTGCGTCACAACCAGCTAAATCCACTTCTGCTTTTTTTGCAAAAACCTCTAAATCCACCTATTAGGAAAAGACAGTGTATTTAGTTGAAAAATCACTAAAGATGCGATTAGAAATTATTTTAATAAACATATAACACATGCACAAACCACCTGAAATTAAAAATACATAAATCTGTCAAGTAAGTGGTGCTTCATTCCACTGTGGCAACCCCTGATAAACCAGAGACTAAGCAGAAGAAAAATCAATGACTGAAATCTGTAAAGTGGATTAATCAATAACATTAAATTTAACATTAATAAAATCTTAACATTCTGTTGTTATTTCTGATATTTGGGATTTGGATTTGATATAAACATTGTAAGCTAAGCTTGTTATATTCAAATAATGTAGTGTAAAAACATTGTGAAACATTAATATCTGTAAATTGTCTAATACTTTAAAAATATATAATTTATTGAAGTAATAAAATAATGTAAATAGTTCTATACATTATATTTGTCTTTTAAAACATAGCTTACATTAGCAAATAAAACGCAAGGTAAGGCATATTGTGCAAAAAAAGGGGATGTCTCTCAGAAGCTGTCATTTGTTCATCCTCACTATACTCACAGTCTTGATCTCTTTTTCATCTATTGTTTATCCTCATAGCATCCATGTGGGATAAAAGAACAGCATCTAAACTCTGTCTTTCGTGAAATGCAGTTGCCGTTTAATGTAAAGTAAATTGAACTCATTCAAAGTAGCGCCACTGCGCAAACAAACGTTATGATTGCATGCCACCCTTGCGACTGTACGTTGTGTTTTCTTTTTCTTATAATGAGTTTTGAGGTAAGGGACGTTTTCATTTGCCATTCACTGACAATCAGACAGGCTCATGCAGGTCATCAAACTTCATCTTCTAAAATCGAAAACGGAATAAAAGCTGGAGTATCAGCGCGCTGCTACATTGAAAACATATGATTCGATTCGCGCCTTCTGATTGGTTCTCGGGATATTGCGGATTTTGCTGTCAAAGGCAAGTGGCGTTTAGCGACTTTTGCAAACAAACTGTTATTTGTGAATGCGCTGACACTGCGATTTAGATGATTTGAAGCTAAAATATTTGTTGAACATGTAGTACGTGCCTAAAGCATTCACTCAATTTCATTATCTTATTTTTGGCGGAAGTGGCATTTAGCAGCTTTTGCATCTGAAGTCTTCATATATATTAACGCTTCCGAAACGCTTGCTAGTGGTAGGTTTTTATGTTCTTCTGTGTCGAGTTTCTTCGCGTTTTTTTTTTTTCTTTCTGAACACTACCTTAATGTACCTTAATGTAGCTAAAACTCGCTTAATCAGAGATTGGAACCAGTGGATGTGCAACAACTTTAATCAAGGTAATTAAGGTAAACACAAAACAAAAGTTTCCATCTGAAGCTCCTTCACAGGACTTGACACTTGTAAACATTTTCTTCATCAGTTTCACAGCTCTCAGCACAGCCCACACTTGTCACAGCTATCAAGCCAACCAATCACAGAACTTGTGCTACGTGTTGTTGTGGCGTATAGTTAAAATTTTTGAGTGGTGTGCTTTAGTGTCAGCCACAGCGAAAGCTATGCAACCGCGCAAAGCTCTCGCCGTACAATACTCGTGCGCTTGATGCAGAGTTATAATTCAGCCTTTTTATCAACCAACTCCTATTGCAAAGAATCGCCGGTTCGATCCCAGCTCAGATTAGGATGGGTGCAGTAGGACTGGTGGGTTACACTTGGGGGCTCGTCTGGAATAGGAGTAAAGTTTAGGAGAGTGAGTGTAATGGAGGCCTGCTAGCAAAGTACTATGCAGGTAAACCTGACTGCTCTGACCTAAAAAGGTGCTCTAGCAACAGACGCTAGAGGCCATGTTCTTTAGTCTCCTTGTTAGAGCAACCGAAGTTCAAATTACTACTACAATTTACAAGAATTTTACTCCTGTTATGACAAAGCTAAATTTCAGCATCAGTCCATAAGAAGAGTCATACGATCCTTTTGAAATCAGTCTATGCTTATTTTGGTGCTTATAAAAATGTTCTTTATCATAATCATTGTTGAAAGCACTACTTCATTTGTTGCATTTATTGTTATCAAACATAAAAATGTTTTAGGATTCTTTGACAAACAGAATGTTAAAAGGACGGGTGGGGAAAATACCAAAAAATCTATCACAATGGAAAGATACAGTATTGTTTTCAAAAACATGCACTTTTAAAATGCTAAATGAATGAACAAAACACATAAAACATTTCCATTTCAAGGGAGAATTATGTGTAAAATTACTCAAGTAATGCAAAGAAGCACATGTGAAATACGTGCCTGTGTGTGTAGAAACTACATCAGTGTTTCTCAACCACATTCCTAGAGGACCACCAGCTCTGCATATTTCCATGACACACCCCATTCAGATCATCAACTCATTAGCAGAGACTAAAAGACCTGTAATGGGTGTGACAGACAAAGGAGACAGCTAAAACATGCAGTGCTGGGGGTCTTCCAGTAACGTGGTTGAGAAACACTGAACTACAGCAAACTACTGATTCGTGTGAGAGTTCAAATGCTTTAAAAAAAGGAAAGTTTAAATACAAATAGCAGTGTTATATAAACTCCATATAAATCACAAGGCATCAAAATGATCAAGGCATTAAAATGAACTGTGTGATTAAGTATAAAGTGGTTGTCATTGACTCCCATTATCAAAATTATAAGTTGTGTATATAAAAGGGTAATTTCATGTCTTTCAGAAGGCAATTTAAAATCAGCGGTTTCCTTTGTTAAAATTCACATGCTGTGAAAAATCAACACAGACAGCTTTACTGTCAGCTTACAAAATCCCAGCAGCTAAAGATAATCGTGTTTTCTGGGTGCGATTCAGAAGACTGATTAGTATAATTACCATATTTCATGTTTATTGGAGACTCAGACATTCTGAGACTAATTGCATACTATGTTATTGACAGACACAATTGAAGAAATTTTGAGGACTGCAAATGATGCCAAAATGCTGGTGCAAGATCAAAATTTTAATCACAACAAGCAAAGCACAGTAACATGGACTGACCGTCTAGCCTTTTTCCTTCTGGCTAAATTCACATGAAAGTTGGTTTTGAAGTTAATAAAGAACAAATCAAATCAATGATGCCTTGATTAGTTTTGAGCTTAAATTTTAAAGGCTTAATTCAGTTTAAAAAAGGAAAGAAAGAAAAAATAAATAAATTTCATTCCATATTTGACATTTGGAAACAAGTGTGTTTATGTGTGTGTGTTTTGGGGGTTGTTTCCCTTGAGTGCTCCGGTTTTCCATATAGGTTGTTTGCAATTATGTGATTCTGGTGACACGCGAAATTCAGATGGAGGGCAGGAAGTAAAAAACTGAGTGGGAGTCAAAGGAAAGCCCATATTTTTTGCAATTTATACCATATTTCAAAGGAGATATAAATAGAAAATAAACTGATGATCCTTATATCATGAATAAGTTTTCTACTTAACTGAAATATATTTGCCTGTCATCAAGGCGGTAAATACTGTATCAGTTATTACATTACATGGAAAAATACTATAGTAAATACTATAGTAGTGTTTGGAAGCATACTGTAGATAATTACTTGAATTAAACTGTCATAGTAATTATAGCTGTGGTACAACACATCCATTGTTGTAAACAAATTATTGAATATGCTTCAGTTTTTTATGCTATAACACCATCCCAATGCACCACAGTTTACACTAACGTTATGATATTTATTTAACAGTTTACCAGACAGTATTCGGTAGCATTAACTAACAAAGAGTTGTACATGAATTACTATAGTTTTTTTCCCCATACGGATATCTTCCAGACATCACAAAATAACAGATGAAAGCATACAAATTATTAATTATTTGTTTTTGTAAAGGGGAAAAGTACTCCACAATAATAACCATCTAGTTTTGTTGTAAGGGTTGCATTTTTTTTATTTGTTCTATCAACTTAACCATAAACAAACATTCACCACTGCTGCTGCGCATCTCGATGTAAACTTAAGGTTGTTTATTCTGCTGAAATGCCAGTAAAGACATTAATTATTGCAAAACAAGACAGAGATTTCCCTTATTTCATTTAATTCATGGGAGGGTAAGTTATTTATCTTCTCCTGGATTTTGTATAAGTGTGGTGGTGTTTAGATCTGATTTAGTATATAACACATTAACAAATAATACAAATAGCTAGGCCTGTATATGATGTTTATTAGTGCTGTAACGTTCAAAAAAACCTTGTAGACATGGATGTATTTAAAAATGTTTATTACATGATGCCTTTTCTTTTATTTTTCAGCCTGTTTCTTAAACTACCTCCCCTTTATGAGCAAAAACTTTTGGCGGTCAATAAATGCTGTTCAGCATTTCTTATTTTTGTCGATTTAAACAATAATAAACAACATAAAACAAACATTTTGATGTTCTGATAGTGATTTCTATGTACAAGAATCACTTCCTGCCTTCTATCTGAATTTCGTGCATCATCAGTGACGTCATGTGAAAACACTGTATTGTCCAAAAACATGTGATTTAGCTGTTTTTGTCCTGAATTGCTCTAGTGTAAATGTTATATTGATTACAACATTCATGCAGCAGTTAATATTTTGTTATATTATAGCAAAAAATAAAAATTTTGTCTATTTCCTATCAGTTTTGCCAATTAAAATGTTACCTTAAGCTACAACAAAACTGTTCTTTCTGAATGAGTCTCCTTTCAGTAAATTGGGCAAACCAGTGATTCATTAGGCCCTACTTTTGAAGAGCTAAGAAGTAAATGTGTTTGCTTAATTGCTGAATGAATTGTGTTTGAACGAATCAAATTAATAAAGGACTCTTTATATAGTGTTACCGAGATTAACAAATGTCTCATGCTTGTGTGATAGTGGCGGCTGGATTGGATAAGCTGTTTCTGGGATTTGATGTGCATCATCGCTGTGTTTGTTCAACTGGTGAAGTACTGAGAGAGCTACGCATTGGGCTAAGGAGCAGTGCACGAGGATGCCGTTGTTTCTTCAATCACAATCTGCACTCAAGCAGTGCATTATAAAGGTATGAGATGTGACATTTTTTAAAGCTTGAGCTTTTACTTTAAATAAGGGTGCGTATATTTAGATCGTTGGTTCTGATGCATTTGTTCCTTGAACGGGTCGATAATAAAATGAAATACCATACCTTTTCAAATAAAGTTGGATATTGCAATCCATTTATTGTCCATTTTGTCAAAAGTAAAAAAGTTAACATCAAAATAAACATAAACGCATTCTCACGTCTATCAAAAAGTTTGAACTTCTTCTACGCCCGCCAGCTTATTGCTAGGAGAGCATAAATACGTTATACACCCTCTAGTGGGGTGAAAGAAGCTTACCCAATCAATGGCTCCTACAGATAGAATAATAACTGACGCTTATGACATGATGGGCCCTATCATACACCCGGTGCAATAAGGCACAAGACATGTTTGACATGATTTGTTGCCATTTTCAGACCAGTGCAACCCTATTTTTACATTTTGCACCACACTGCTTAAATAGTAAATTCAATTGCACCAGTTTGTGAGCTCATGGGTGTGCCCATCTAAAAAGGAGGTGTGTTTAGGCGCATTGTTGAAGTGTTGCTATTTTGAGAAATTGAAATAGACCTTTAGCGCTGAAATAGTGCTTTGGTTATGTGCCTATGCAGATCTAAACACTTAATACATACAGAATGTACTGCAATATACAAATATCTTTACAAATTAAAAAAATTAAAGGATTAAAATGTTACAAAAATTATTCTTTTCTACATAAATATAAAAAATATACCATAAATATACCTTTTTTTCAGTTTATTCATGACAATTTGCATTTGTATAATGTTATTATTATTATTATTATTATTATTATTAGCAGTATTATTTATTATATGCATATGTATAATTGTTTTAATAAAAACTAGTTTAGATTAGCCCACCTGTTGGGTTTTGGAGACGTATGCATGATTATACGGGGCATAAGAATAGGACATGTGGACATTAGGATATAACTAAGTTTGGTTTGTTTAACTTGTTTGTTTTCTTTCTATAAAAGCACATAGTTTTCCCGCTTACAAAGTCTGCCATGTACTGTAAATAGCAAATGCACAATGGTGCGATGCAACTGACTCTTAAAGGATATGTTAAATGAGACTCTAACTGGTTTAATGCATGTTATACTCAAAACACACCCATAACTCATTAAGAGAATAAGTACAACCCTGTTAGACCATGCACCGTGACGCAAAGCATACTTTTCCATCCTTAAAATAGCAAAAGTGGATTCGTACATGCCCTTAATGCTTTTGTGTCATGCGCTTTAGACTATGCGCCTTGACCGTTAAAATAGATCCTCATGTGACCAACTATTTCATAATTTTTTTCCTCCTACAACTAAATGATCCACTATGCCAAAGCCTGGGGCTTTGAGTGGCACCAAGAAGCACATAGAGTGAAAGCCTGTAATAAATGCTGCAAGTCAGGATTATGTGTATTATAGCAAATTGACAGGATTAAAGCATTTAAAGTGTTTTTAATCACAACTCACAAGTGTCGATCCAGCTTTTTCACTTCTCAGTCACTGGTCACATTTTGATGTGGGATAAAACACTCCAAGCTGTTTCAATCTTGCTTCTCTATTCAAGCCATAGGGAGAAAAAAAACATATTTGATTTAAATTTATAAAGTCTACTCTATATATCAGTTATATTTTTAGGGAAGATTTAGAAGCAATAGTTTAGGCAAAACTTACTCCAGCTACACATGGTTCCTATAGGATATTATTAGGGAGTTGTGATTTAAACTGTATGGATGGGTGGATCAGACTCTTTTTCTTTTTTTTAATTTTCTATATCCCTCGTAATAACAGGCCAATACAGGTATGATTGAGAGCCCTTACTAAACTTCTAATTTATCCTTTATTTGCATATTATTACCATACTGGCTCATTGAATTTGAAAGCCTGGCAGAAACGGCAGAAAGACAGAAACAACCCTTGCCTTTTTGATACCCAAACAACATGTTGTGCTATTTTATCATTAATCATCTCTTCACATTCTCATTTGCACACAAAAAAAAAGAATATTACAACGAAAAAAGATTGGGTTAGACATTGGACATGGAGAAGGGTGGGTGTGTGGGTGGGTAGGTGGGATGTACATCAGCTGATTTACTGAATTACTAATAAAACCGAACTATTCAAGCATTCACAATGCAAAATACTATTAACTGCTGCCAGTATTATACGACTACTAATACAACAACAACTACTACTACTATTACTACTACTACTACTACTACTACTACTACTACTAATAATTCACCTTTATTTGTATAGCGCTTATACAATGTAGATTGTGTCAAAGCAGCTTCACATAAAAGGTCACAGTAAATAGGAACAGTGTAGTTCAGTTTGTAGTGTTCAAGTTCAGTTCAGTTTAGCTCAGTTCAGTGTGGTTTAATAATCACTACTGAGAGTCCAAACACTGAAGAGCAAATCCATCGATGCGCAGCTCTACAGATCCTGAACCATGCAAGCCAGTGGCGACAGCGGAGAGGGAAAAAAAACTTCACTAAAGGCGGAAGTGAAGAAAAAAAACCTTGAGAGAAACCAGGCTCAGTTGGGCACGACCATTTTAATTTCTCCGCTGGCCAAACGTCTTGTGCAGAGCTGCAGTCTCAGTGGCGGAGGCTGGAAGCTGGCCTCAGTGAAGACTCGTCTGTCTCTGGAGCGTCATAGGAAACAGTCTCATGTTCTCCACTCCTCCATGACCATCGCAGTAGTTGTTCAGGATTCGGCCAGGTCCAGGATATGGAAACCTTGGGATCATCTCGTCGTTGGTCTTGGATCGAATCAGTGACTCTGCATAGTCTGGGGGCCTCGGGAAGAGTATCCCCAGGTGGAAATGGAGAATAAAGAAAATAATTAGCGTAGCTGATGTTCACAGTGTATATCAGCAAGATGCATAACCTGTGTGGAAGCCCCCTAAGTGGTGCACTAAGTGTATGCTTTACTGAACAGATAGGTCTTTAATCTAGTTTTGAATTGGGAGAGTGTGTCTGAGCCTCGGACGTTATCAGGAAGGCTATTCCAGAGTTTAGGAGCTATAAATGAGAAGGCTCGACCTCCTTTACTCGACTTTGCTATTCTAGGTACTACCAGAAGCCCTGAGTTTTGAGATCTTAAAGAGCGAGTTGGATTGTAGCGAGACAGAAGATTGGTTAGATAAACAGGAGCTAGATTATTTAAAGCTTTATATGTAAGAAGCAATATTTTAAATTCAATACGAAACTTAACAGGCAGCCAGTGTAAGGAGGATAAAATTGGGGTGATGTGATCAAATTTTCTAGACCTGGTTAGAACTCTGGCAGCTGCATTTTGTACTAATTGAAGTTTGTTAATAGAGGATGCTGGGCAGCCAGCAAACAGTGCATTACAGTAGTCCAGCCTAGAAGTCATAAAAGCATGGACTAGCTTTTCTGCATCTGAGATGGATAGCATACTTCGTAACTTAGCTATATTTCTCAGATGAAAGAAAGCAGTTTTTGTGACATGGGAAATATGATTTTTAAAAGTTAAATTGCTGTCTAATATGACACCCAGATCTTTTATAGTAGAGCTAACGCTAACTTTGTATCCCTCTAATTGTAGGTCGAGTTGTGAGATCTGCTGTGTACAGTATTTAGGCCCAATAAGTAATAATTCTGTTTTGTCTGAGTTTAAGAGAAGATAATTGTTGGTCATCCAGTCTTTAACATCTTTAATACACTCAGTTAGCTTGGACAGATTAGACGTCTCGTCAGGTTTAGTTGAAATATATAATTGAGTATCATCTGCATAGCAGTGAAAGCTGATCCCATGTCTTCTAATAATGTCTCCCAGGGGTAGCATGTATATTGTAAACAGTAAAGGGCCTAAAACTGATCCTTGAGGCACCCCGTATTTTACTGGGCTGATTTGTGAAGGCTGTCCATTTATATTTACAAACTGGTAACGGTCAGATAAGTATGACTTAAACCATTGTAGGGCATGTCCCTGGACACCTGTAGACTTTAAGCGATTAATAAGGATACCATGGTCAATGGTGTCAAATGCCGCACTAAGATCGAGTAGAACTAATAGCGAGATGCACCCTTGGTCAGCAGCTAAGAGTAAATCGTTGGTTATTTTCACTAATGCAGTTTCTGTACTGTGATGAGCTCTGAAACCTGACTGAAACACTTCAAAAACATTGTTGGTCTGCAGAAAGGAGCATAATTGAGCAGAAACAACTTTTTCTAGTATTTTAGATATAAATGGAAGGTTTGAAATAGGCCTATAATTAGCTAAGTTGCTGGGTTCCAGTTGTGGTTTCTTAATAATAGGTTTAATAACAGCTAACTTGTAAGGATTTGGAACATGGCCTAAAGATAAAGAAGAGTTGATAATGTTAAGAAGAGGTTCTCCTATAACAGGTAGCAATTCTTTCAGTAACTTTGTTGGAATTGGGTCCAATATACACGTAGCTGATTTAGAGCTATTTATAATTTTGTCTAGCTCTTCCTGTTCTATGATTTTAAAGCACTGTAGGTTATTTAGATTCAGAGACGTGTTTACTGGATCTGAAGTATAAGGCGGTGCAGAAAGTTTAATATCTCCTATTTTCTGTCTAAAGCCTTCTATTTTATCACTGAAAAAATTCATGAAGTCATCACTACTAATTTGCGGTGGAACGTTTTGTTCCAAAGATGACCGATTATTTGTTAATTTAGCGATGGTGTTAAATAAGAATCTAGGATTGTTTTGATTATTTTCTATCAGTTTGCGGAGGTGCTCAGCCCTGGCAGATTTTAAAGCCCTCCTATAGCTGGACATACTGTCTTTGTATGCAATTCGAAAGACTTCTAAATTAGTTTTTTTCCATTTACGTTCCAGGGCACGGGCTGCTGTTTTGAGAGCGCGGGTATGACTATTATACCATGGTGTAGTTTTATTCTCTCTAGCCTTTTTTAGTTTGATGGGTGCCACAGTATTTAGAGTGCTAGTAAAGATGGCATCCATACTGCTGGTTACTACATCAAGGTCATTTGCGTTTGCGGGTGCTTTTCGAAGTAGAGAAAGATCAGGTAAGTTATTTATAAATTCATCTTTAGTGGACGGAACAATAGTTCTACTAGGGCGATATATCGGAGCGGATCTGCTAATTTCAGGTAAACACAGCTTATATAGTAAGAGGTAGTGGTCTGTAATTTCATCACTTTGTGGTATAATGTCTACATTAGTGACCTCAATTCCATAAGACAGAATTAGATCTAGTGTATGCTTTAGGCGATGAGTTGGACCAATAACATTTTGCTTTATTCCTAGTGAGACCAGCAAGTCTGTAAACGCGAGCCCTAATGTGTCGTTAGCGTCATCTATGTGGATGTTAAAGTCTCCTACAATTAGTATTTTATCAGTTTTAACTAGTAAGTCAGAGATAAAATCAGAAAACTCTTTTAGAAAATTGACATAGGGTCCTGGAGGTCTATATATGGTGATTAGAGCGAGAGATAACATAGGTTTTTGCATAGTGTTTGGAAGGACAACATTAAGCGCTAGTACTTCAAAGGAGCTAAACATAAGTCCGTTTCTCTGATTAACATTAAGAATATCACTAAAGATTGACGCGACTCCACCACCACGACCAGTTTGACGAGCCTCATGTTTATATAAGAATCCTGGAGGAGTTGCCTCATTTAAACTAATATAGTCATTTTGTTTCAGCCAGGTTTCAGTAAGACAGAGTGCATTAAGATTGTTATCTGTTATTATTTCATTTATGATAAGTGCTTTAGGTGCTAGTGACCTGATGTTTAGGAGACCAAGCTTCATGAAATTTGTATTTTCACTTTTTAGTGTTTTTTCTGGTTTAATTCTTAATAGATTATTTCTGGAGCACACAGTACGTTTGTTTCTTGATCTAATAATGCGAGGAACAGACACAGTCTCTATGGGGTTAGCTAGGTATGCATTACTGTTATTTATGTGGGACGAATAGGGGTCTGTGTGGCTAAATTGTGAATTTTGTGAATTTTTACTTACTAGTCAGATAGAGCGAAGTGTTCTGGTGATGTTGTCCGACAGGAGTTCAGCTCCAGCTCGACTGGGGTGCAGCCCATCAGCGCGGAAAAGCCTAGGACGCTCCCAGAAAAGATTCCAGTTATTGGCAAAGAGCAATTTCTGTTCTTCACACCATGTTAATAGCCATTCATTCAGAGCAAAAAGTCTACTGAACCTTTCATTTCCTCGGCGGTAGGTAGGAAGCGGTCCAGAAACGATGATCTGCGTGGCGGGCGAAGTGCGTCGAACCGTCTCGATCAGGCTCCTGAAGTCCTTCTTCAGGATCTCCGTCTGCCGGAGCCCGGTGTCGTTCGTCCCCACGTGGAGGACGGCGGCACCGAGGCTCTCGGCAGCGCTCAGGATAGTAGGTATCTGTGCAGAAATATTCTTAACTCGGGCACCAGGGAAGCAGAAAGTGCGTACTTTGTTACCTTTGGATGAAGTGGAGCGGACGTGGCGGACGATTGAGTCGCCAATGATGGCAACATCGCGACCCGTCTCGCGGAGAGGGGCGAAGCGGTTCTCCGTGGGGATCTCGAACACCGGAGGAGGAGACGTTCTGCCCCGGGACCTGGCAAGCACCTTACACCTTATTAATAATAATAATAATAAAACAACAACAAAAATACTCATTACAAAGAAATATGTGCTTTTCTAGGGCTCTTCTTTCTTTTTTGCATCTTCTCACACATACACGTTATGTTTGTTTATGCCTGTGCCTCTAAGAATAAAGCATGTATCTCAAGATGGTCCATACAGATTCTAAAGGTAAAAGTGCTGATGAAAAATCATTGCCTGGATGAGCTGTTTGGATTTCGGGGGTTTTACTGATGAAGCTCTTCTTTGGTCAGTTTTAATGTCTCAGTATTTGGGCTTTGGTCACATGGTCAAGAAAGATGCAAAAACTAGATGTAACTTTTGCTCTGGCTCTTTCCTGCTCTAGACCTTTCTTCTCTTGAGTCTTTCTTCTCTGAGTCTTTTCTTCTCACACATACATATTATGCTTTTTAATGCCTGTGCCTTTAAGAATAAAGCATGAATTGCCTGATGTCAAGATGTCAATGAATTGCAAGTTAAGTTCAAGGTTCTTGAACATCTGCTTTTATATATTAATGTGTATTGAAAACTGTTAAAATACTCTAAGAGTGATTCCTACAGTGTGACATATCGAGAAATTCTGCTAACCTGCATGAGATAACACAATGCAGACATCACAGCTGTTTCTAGGCAAGAACAAAAATTGAATGCACTATCCAAATAAATGTATGAACCAACCAACCAACCAACCAACCAACCAACCAACTAATCAACCAACCAGTCAGTCAGTCAGTCCGTCAGTCAGTCAGTCAGTCAGTCAGTCAGTCAGTCAGTCAGTCAGTCAGTCAGTCAGTCAGTCCTTCAATCAACCATCTGCTTTAATCAACCAACCAAACAGCCAACCAACCAAATAACCAATGAACCAACCAGCCTACCAGTCAGTCAGTCAGTCAGTCAGTCAGTCAGTCTGTCAGTCAACCAACCAGTCAGTCAATCAAGCAGAGGCAGTCTGCTTCAACCAACCAACAAAATCGATCAATCAATCAATCAATCATGGACATCACAAATTAGTAACAGACAAGCTCCTTGATTTAAAACAGCCAGTCTTAAGAATCTCAACTATGACGTTAAAAAAAAAAAAAAAAACACTTTAATATTGTGACCAGTTCTTACTACTAAGTTACTGTTATCATCCATATTACAAACACATTGATTACATGTTTATTAGCTTGTATCACATATATTATGTATGACCATATTATACATCCCTATTCCTACCCAATAGCTAAATAACCTTGAAATTGGCAGTTTATTGAGGCAAAAGTTATGCTGTAGTTAACGGTTTGATTTTGAGAACTGGTTCTTTAAATAAAGTATGACTAATAATCTCATGTGCTTAAACTGTGGCCATGTTCTGTTCATTCATTACTGTATTAATTAGTTCCATCATTTTAATTTATTTAAATTGTGGCCATTTTGTATCAATTATTTCTGTCATTTGGATTAATTTGAAGAGCCTGTTGTGCTAATTCTTCTCATCATTTTCATTTAATAAAATTGTCACTGAGTGCTACAGTAATTCTTTCCATCGTTTATTACTTTTGGTGCAGCTTCAATATGAAATGGTGCCTAAAAAAGAAAAAGGTGCAAACACTAAACACATCACACCTACACTACTTGACAAAAGATGTGTTGTCGATCCCAGTTGTAAGAGCAACAAATCATAACTTGACTTTTAGTTAATTATTTGAAAAAGTGGCAGAAGATAGATTTTTTCGATGAATCATCTTTTGAACTGCATCCCAATAATCACAAATACTGCAGAAGACCTATTGGAACTTACATGGACCCAAGATACTAAGAGAAATTAGTCAAGTTTGGTAAAGGAAAAATCATGGTTTGGGGTTACATTCAGCATGGGGGTCTGGGAGAGATCTGCAGAGTGGATGGCAACTTCAACAGCCTGAGGTATCAGGACATTTGTGCTGCCCATTACATTACAAACCACAGGAGGGGGCAAATTCTTCAGCAGGATAGCGCTCCTTCTCATACTTCAGCCTCCACATCAAAGTTCCTGAAAGCAAAGAAGGTCAAGGTGCTCCAGGATTGGCCAGACAAGTCACCAGACATGAACATTATTGAGCATGTCTGAGATAAGATGGAGGAGGCATTAAACATGAATATAAAAAAATCTTGATGATCTCTGGGAGTCCTGCAAGAACACTTTCTTTGCAATTCCAGCTGACTTTATTAATAAGTTATTTGAGTCTTTGCAGAGATGTATGGGTGCAGTTATCCAAGCTCATGGGAGTCATGCATAATAATAATTCTTTTTCAACTGCACCATGACTTTATATTCTATTCTGTACATTATTTCTGTAAGTGACAAGACTTTTGTCTAAGCAAAGTCAGACCTTACTGGCCTAATTAAATTATAAAAAAAGCAAGGCATGATCATATTTTATTTTGGTAAACTAAACCTTTGCCTTTCATATAAGCCACTTCTGACACCAAATGACAAGGCTTTTGTGAGATGTGTATAAGTGTATAATTATGCTAGTCGATATTTTAAACCAGACATAAAAATATATGAATGAAAAATATCTTTATTTAGTGCATGGCTTAATGCTTATATATATATATATAATTATATAATTATAATATATATAATTTCTTTAACATATACAAGAGCATATAAATGTCTTATACTTTCTGTTGTGTCATCAAAATGTGAGGATTTTTTATTACAATAATAGAGAAAATCAAGATAAAATTTGGTAAAAAATTTTTAAATATACAGTAAATCTTTCATTAATTAATTAATTCATTCATTCATTCATTTATTCATTTTCTTTAATGCTTAGTCCCTTTATTAATCAAAGATTATAATTTAGACATTAAAGTGGAATCCGATTCAGAAAAGGATCATCAAGCATATACTCGGTATGATTCACTTCCCAATTAAAGCAGATGCAGTAAGCACCTCTCTGACACCACTGCAGGTTTTGTTGGTGCCTGCGTCAGGTTTGGGATGTGCACTTTCCTGCAGTTTTGATCCTGTTTGTTTACCACAGTCAGCAGAAGTTCAAATAGGGCATAACGTCCTTCAAGCACTTCCTCCTCCTCTTCTCCTCTTTTCACTCTTGGTCTCTGTTTGTCCTCTTTGTGTCTTTCACACACACGCACATTCACCCCTCAGATCACACATCAACAGGAAACGCATCACAGACTCCACATTTTTGAAAGCCCAGTGCATGCCGAGCCAGAACAACACATCACACTGATATAGCTCCTTATCACCAGAGTTGGATAGTAGCAGTAACATTTACTTACATTTACTTCAGTGTTTTTAAACTTAATTTTAGAGTATTTTTACTGGCCTTGTTTACTCAATCTTTTTTATAATTATTTTTTTTAACTACTGTACTTTTTTTGCTACATTCAGCAGCATTCCTCTGTGAAACTGAAATAAATATGATTTTATTCATTTGTTTATTTGATACATGCATGCATCCATATGCACTGTATTCACTGTTTCTATGGATTTGATTAAGCCAGCACGAGTGTTTCCACTGAACTGTCTTATTATCCTAACCTTAAGGTGTTTAAGCCTTTTTAAAAATCAGTAATCTACACTGCTTGTCTACACTTCCTAATATCACAGTATTTTCAATACAATCTCATGGAAATTTGTACATTTTTGAATTAGTGGCTAATCTCATTTGTTCATTTTAGTACAATTTGCTCATCCCCCAATGACAGTTGGGTTTACAGGGTTTGGGATATGCATCCTTGTAAAAATCATATGTTTTGTGTGAAGTAAAATGTATGAATTTATACTAATTAGGCAATTTTTGGACAATATGTATAATAGTTATGTAAAATAGTTAATTTCCTCAAGAGATCATGCTGGTATTTTGTGTGCAGTGCTCAACACCTGTCCCCTCATGGTCCTTCAATCACATAGTTTTAAAGGTTATAATAATAATAATAATAATAATAATAATAATAATAATAATAATAATAATATGTAATTATTAGTAGGCTAATGACCTTATTCTTCGCGTATGAGCGGGCACAGCCATTTGAATCTTTTAGGCTTAGACTTCTATTCAGTTTTAGCCGTTAAAAACAGCTCTGTACGCTGCTTGGTATGTTCTTATTATATTATTCTGCTTTGTCTGTATTGTCATGAACACACTTGTTTGTAGAGCAAGTAGTTTGACTGTTTTTTGCCATTTATTATTCCTAGTAATTTCTCTCTCATTCTCTCGCAAATGAATCGGAAGTTCTTAAACAATCGCAGAAACGAGGGCACTTCCGCATTGAAGAATAAGGTCAATTGATAAAGCGAGTTATTGCGTTCATGTCTGTGACAACATCCTGCAAGCGTAAAGAGAATAGCTGGGGAATGTTGCGTCAGCTTTATACAAATATATATATATATATATATATATATATATATATATATATATATATATATATATATATATATATATGCTAATTTATGATCATTTTAAATTCAGATTTTTTAAATTGATTTTTTAAATTTATTTTCTGTGTGCTGTATTTATTACCTGGATGTGTAGCCAAAAGACCAATAGACCTAAAACAAAATGCTTAAACATTAAAATGTGCTTTTAGAAAAATAAATAAATAAATAAATAGTATGTTGGCTATGTTTAGGATAGGGGATCGAATAGTATAGAGTATAAAAAACGTTTAGTTCCATAAACTTAAAATAGAACAGACCTAGGCTATTAGAAGATTTATTTTTTATCCAGAGAGTCATAAGTGCAGACCAAGGTTTCGTTGCACTGTGAAGTGGCTACCTAGTTCAATAGACCAGTCAAAGCACAGCGTATCCCGACATTATGAAAATATTATTACTTTAGGCCTACTATTATTATTATTATTATTATTATTATTATTATTATTATTATTATTATTATTATTATTATTATTATCAGACACTTGTTTGGATATAATGCCCTCTTTTCAACAAGCACCATTTTTATTCTGCATTCATTTCATTCTCTATTTAATTTTATAAGCACTATTAACACAAATGGGATATATTTGAGTGCATGCGAGTGTTTTGCATGTAGCAGCAGTTGGTCAAATATTAGTAACCTATCAAATAATAAATAATAATTATTGAAAAAGCGAGGGTTAGGGTTGGGTTATACTGTGATCAGGTCATGTGCTGTGTGCTGTGTCGTGGTTTTCATATCTTGTAATGTGCGCATGTTTAAGGTTTAAGGTAATAAAATTGCAAAAGGCTCTTTCAGGTATATATTTCCACCTTTTTGTGCACATTTTGGATATGCGCATAAAAAACCGTTGATGGAAACACCAAGATGCGCAAATTTTCTGAAAAAAAATTTATGTGCATAACTGAGTAGGAAACACTTTTTATTCGCTAAAAAAAAATGTGCATATACTACGATGGAAACACTTTTACCAATCAAATATATGCTCATTAAATGAAGGTCATGTGATTTTGTTATAAGAGATCATGTGATGATAAAAATGTGTGTGAATGGATAAACCATCAGGCTGACCATGTTGTAGAACATCTGAAATGTTGTTTTGATCATTCTAAAACCCTTAACTGTTTCGGTATTAGTGTTATTATATTATTAATTACCTCCAGAACTGTCAAGAGCATCTGCGCTCTGTGTCTCATGCCTTCAAATGCCACCACGCGTTCATTGTGTGTCGGCATTTGTCTTCTGAGGCGAAAGTCATTTATTAAATAAGGAAAAGATTCACGCAGCTTCTCCTGCTGCAGCAAATTACATTTACACTGTTGATATTTGGCACCAGTTAATCAGGAAGTAACGATTTTGTTCTTTTAAATTGTTGGATGGAAATGCTGCTTAATCTGCATGTCATAAAGTTAATTCGCATTTTTTGATGGAAACATAGAAGCACTTATAGCTCTTGATGTAGTCTGAAACTTTTCTTTCATGTTAATTAGATCAGAAGTAACTTGATACATGAGCAGTCTTCAGTGTTGGGGAAGCTACTCTGATACTGTAGCTTGACAATCTGCAGTACAAGCTTAGGAAAAGTAGCTAAGCAACTGTCAATATACACTTCTAAAAAAGTACACTACAAGCTACAAGTTATATTGAATCTACTTTTTCCACAAAGGTGTACATTACAAAACAATGTGAATACATCTGAATTCTAAGTTAAACATTTTAAACTTTAAAAAGTGCAATATAATTATGCTACCAAAGATTAATGTTTTATTCCACAAAATGTCTCACTGAAGAGGTAAAGTACACAACTGCAACAAATGTATTTTGCAACAACAAAATAATTAACCTACATTAAACTCACTGTAGCATTTTCTTAAAAAATAAATGGCACACAGTAAGACTTTGTTTTTCAACTTCATTGAAGCCCTCACACAGCACTTTTACTTCAGGTTAATTACCAACTCTAAGAATGCTTTATGGATTGAATTGATGTTGTTACATGATAAATACTATTTACAAATTAACAGTAATAAATAAGTTAACAAATTTTAAGATTTGAGATATGTGATTTTTCAATAAATAGCTGTGATAGACATCATATTTTACGGTATGTGATTTACTAAAGCTTGATTTATACGTGTGTGCCCCGGCGCAGCCTTCGCGCAGTTGCATAGCCCTTGCCGTGGCTGATGCTGATGCTGATGCGCACCTCTCAAACAAGTTTTAGTGTTAAGACATATAATAGTGTTTGGGTTACTTATTTAGGTGTGCATATTTTATTTAACTTTTTTGTGTGACCACAGTTACAAAGGACTGGATATCTATAAAGAAGTTTGCACAGAATATATATTTAGATATTGCAGAAAAAAGGACATGTTTTAAAGAATAGCGTTGGAGATTTAGCTACGCTTTAATGTTCTCATATTTATGAAAAACATTTGAAGTTCCAAAGCAGCTGTGTCCTTGAAAAGGACGTGATAGTGTCATTAGAAACTTGAATTGGAAATTTCGTCATTTTAATATAGTCAGTCGTTAACTGAGGTGGGCCGGTCTAAGGCTTGAAACTCCAGGGCTGAAAAGGAGTCCCACTCTGGCCCTAGCTGTACGTGACTGAATTAAAAGATATTATTTGTGCTTTACATGTATGGCTGGTATAATGGTGTGCATAAAATCGATAAATGGTTTCGCTTAACTCTTTTCCTGAAGTTAACAAGAGAAAATGCTTCTCTGTCATTGACGAAGATTATGGCCATCAATGTGTTTTAGGTGTGTTACGGCAGGGGAAGACATAACGCATGTCCCGAGTGAGGTACATGTCAGATGCTCCGAAGAGTGAAATCTGAGCGAAGGTAAGATTGTGGATAAAAATAAGAGTTATACAACCTTCCTTTGGCTTAATCCCTACCGTTTTAGATCTTGCCTCAATATGAGATAGAAATAAAGAAGCTTTACATTTATGATTTGTGTCATTGTCAAACAGATTGCACACCTAATATAGCAGGCATGCGGAATTCCTCTATCATCCATAAGTGGAAGATGTTTGGAACCACCAGGACTCTTCCTAGAGCTGGCTGGTTATCTAAGCTGAGTGATTAGAGGAGAAGGGTCTTAGTCAGGGAGGTGATAAATAACCTGATGGTCACTCTGTCTGAGCTTCAGCGTTCTTCTGTGGAGAGAGGAAAACCTTACAGAAAGACAACCATCTGTGTAGCAATCCACCAATCAGGCCTGTATGGCAGAGTGGCCAGACGGAAGCCACTCACAAATTCCAGATGGAAATTTGCCAAAAGGCAACGTTACGTTTGGAGAAAACCAGGCATCACCAGGCTAATACCATCCCTACAGTGAAGCATGGTGGTGGCAGCATCATGCTGTGTGGATGTTTTTCAGCAGCAGGAACTGGAAGACTAGTCAGGATAGAGGGAAAGATGAATGCAGCAATGTAGAGAGAGATCCTGAATGAAAACCTGCTTCAGCGTGCTCTTGTCTTCAGAATGGGGCGATGGTTCATCTTCCAGCAGACAATGACCTAAAGCTAGAGCCCAGATTAAAACCTATTGAACATCTCTGGAGAGATCTCAAAAACGGTGTATATATAGTTTTTTTTTTTATATTTACATATATTTTTAATTGCAAAATTGTCTGCAAATTTCTGTGAATTACCACCACAATATCAGTAATTTTTATTGCAAAAAATCACAAAAAATCGTGAAAAACTAGGGGGTCTGATAAATGCACAAATACGCACAAGGTAGGTGCCGTGGACCACACCGTTCACTTGACGCAGAAGTATAAATCAGCCTTAAAATGACACTGTGCTGCTTCAAATTATTTCAAGTTCAGAAATGGAATGTCACTGGTAGTCTTATTGGATACTGTATTACTCAAGTTTATAATATTTAATATATATATTGAATATATATATTTATATATATTATATATAATTACTAATAAAGTGGGTCTGAACATTTCATTGTAAATTCATTCAAAATGCCAAGTTCTGTGATCACAGTAAGCTACTTGGGTAATACAGTATCACGGTACTGTATTACTCTTACTTAAGTAAATATTAATACTTTCATTACTTTCATAATTATTTTTACTTGTACTAGAGTAAAATCTTTGTCTACTCTATCCACCTCTAATAAACAGAGTAATATAGTCTTCTGTATGGCCAATTGGCATGACAACTGATATGCGCACGTCTAAGCCACCGTGGTCATGATTAGAGCAAGGAACGCCGCCTGTGAGACTTGACAAGACTCTAATTTCCTTAATATCATTCAATTATGTAGAAATTAGGGGGCCACATAGCTGACGTACGCCCACACAATTCATAGAGGAGATTGGATCTGTGGTTAATTATGATTTAACAGCACATCTCTTTAAAGTTGAGTGACTAAAAGCTGGGTCACGGTAATTGGCATAGGTCTGTAGCTATGATTGGATGTTAAATATGTAGTACCATGTGCATTTGATACAATATTTCCTTTAGTACAGTGGGATACTGTATAGAACAACTGCTTACTGAAGTCCCATTTGAAGTTATCCTAGCTGGAGTAAAAGAGAAATTTTAAAGCATATATTTTATCCTATTACTAGACAACCCAGGTACATTGTGGATATGAACCCAGGTCTACATTTCTGGGGACAGCGAAATACGTAACCAGAGGTATGTCTGCTTACAGTTTTTGTTTTTGCAAATCCACCAGAGGCTGCTATGTAAAAATTTTTTGATGATGACAAATTTTTCTTTTCGCATAAATCCACCAGAGGGTGTATACACTTCAGCCGACCAGGGGTGCCGACCAGGGGTGCGTTTCTGAAAACCATCGTTAGCCAACTAAGGTCGCAAGTTGCCTCATTACAAACATAGTTTGTTGATTTGGCGTTTCCCAAATCCATCATTCCAACAAACATTCGCAAACTGCGTCACAAATGTTTGCGCTTGCAACTACACCTCTAGAGCTGTAGTTAGAAGCATAGTTCCTGGCTGTGTGCTATTTCCAGTTATCCCCCCATGCCCTATTTCTTTCGAATGTTACAACATTTAAAGTTGGAATGATTATAAAAAACATTAAAGACATCTCTCTTAGGTGTAATTTGCTTTCCAAGTATTTTTTTTTACAGTTCAGTTTTAGCAATCTTCATATTGACAGCTCCCTTCATAGTGCACTTTGAAAACATGTAAGTCATTTTGAACGCAGCCGTGGCTCATAAAGAAAGCTATAGTGGACTTATTATTTAAAAGTGGAATTTACGTTACGTCTCCAAAGCTTGTGAAAACAAAAAACATGTAGCATGCGTTAATGGTTTTAATTTATAGTAGGTTATTTATTAAGAAATGTGTATATGACAAATAAAATAAATAAACAAGATCCTACTTAATAATAATAAGCTTAAAAATAAGAAAAATGATAACAATTATTATTAGGTAGGATTTTTCTTAATTTTTTAATTACAACCATTAACGAATATGATTTATATACTGTATGAGATTAAAATACTTCTTAGCTAAGTAGTTTTATGTTTTAGAATAGAATATGGGGTGGTTCATTCCGCTGTGTCGACCCTTTGATTAATAAAGGAACTACATCGATAAGTAAATGAATGAATGAATATAATATGGAATATTCTTGATAATAGTTGTTCCATTTGTTTTACCTGGTTTCTGGAATCAATCTTCACCAGACTAGAACCCTGTCATCTACAGTCAACTACGCTCTGCATCCCAAGTAAGAAGCGAGCCACTGAGCAAACTGGCAACACCAGAAAAGCTGTCCATACGAAGGTAAGGATTAGCGCGAAAAGGAACAGTAGCTGTTGACTGTGTTAGTTTTACAGACAAAATGGAGCCAGACTTACCTCTAGGTAGAGTGTTTCCCACAGGTTTGAAATATACTTGCGGTGGTAGCCGGATTGAAACACACCTTTTACCCACATCACCTAAATAGTTAACTATATGTGACATTTAATTATTATCTGTTTTAAACCTTTTTTTCAGTGGGTTAAAGTTAAAAAAAAGTTTTAAAAAATCCACTATTTCTCTTTTATGCTATTCAGGAGCTATGTGCACACACTGTAAAATCTGCACTGTAAAAAAAATTGCCAAAGCATTCTAGATGTATAAAATATGCAATAAAATATACAGCAAATGAGAAATGAATGACAGAAAAAAGGAATAAAAACAGAAAATATCTCTAAAAATGTTAATTATTACAAGAATAAATGTGTAGATTATTTAAATAAGACAAATGAGCTCATTAGCCATTTCTAATGGTGTACAAATATTCTGCAGCCAGAAGATTAAAGAATGAATAATTTCATGTCTCTCTCGCAACTGTGTGCATAAAATTCATGACAGCTTAGAAAACGAAAGCAAAACCAAATCCCGGTCATTTTAGTAAATTTAGAAACCCCGGCCGGACACAACAAGGTCTGTCCGTGTCTGCCATGTGAGGCTGTCTGTGGGAGTGTTGACAGGTCTAATGCACACAGAACGAGCAGTATGAAACGGGTATAGGAGAAAAGATTTTCCACTACTTAATCGCTCGTGCATGTTTGTTTATATTGGCCGGATATAAAAGAAGTGTAAAAGGATGAAGATAATAGTAAAAAACAAATGTGTCACTAGATATACTTGGTCGGCCGTTAGTATACCTGGGCGGTACATACCAGGTACATATTTCGCAGTCTACAGAAATGCAGACAGGGGACGTATCTTCAATGAGCCTGTGTTGCCTATTTAACTGGCAGCTGAACTCTTCTGTTATTTTTTTAGGAACATTTTGTGTGGACAGAGAATAAGTATAATCTATTTGGATCCGATTGGATCTGATATGAACATTAGAAATAAAGGACCGCAATTGTGATACTATCATACTTTTGTCTTCAACATCTCTTTGTGAATGAATTTTTTTTTGTACCTCTGTTAATTGACAGGTTTGTGCCAGAGGTAGTAATACCTCACAGAACTGCAGAAAATGGGGCAGCTCAGATCTCCTGTATGAGAGCAAACATGCCCTCTTGACTGTCATACTGTTTCTGATTCACCTTGATCTCAATAAATCCTTCATAAAAGCCTGCAGGTAAGGCACTGACATTATATCAATAAGCCACATCCAGTTACATCAGTTTGCAGTGCTAATTATTAGAGATGTCAGCTTGTTAAATTTGTGTAAGTAATCATGCTGATCCATATACCTTCATTGATAAGTTATAATTTAATAATTCATTCATTCATTTATTCGTTCATTTTCTTTTGGCTTAGCCACAGGGGAATGAACCACCAACAATTTCGGCATTTGTTTTATGCAGCGGATTCCCTTCCAGCTGCAACACAATACTGGGAAACACTTATACACTCTTGCATTCTAGAGGCCTGCACGTTTTTTCGTTATGTTTTTCGTTTTGTTTTTTATCAGAATAATTTAGAGATTTTTTTTTTTTTTTGTATTTTTAAATTAATATTTAGTTTGTTAAGTGACATCGATGTCTAAGCGGTATGTGGTCCACAGTGAGTTTACTCAACTACAAGTTGCGCATTTTGCATAACCATTTAAAGTTGTCACTGTTTGAAAAGTTGACCAGAAGTTTGTCTTTCCTCTAGCGTTTTTCACAGTTTTAAGTTCGCTATTGGCTATTTTTCTCTTTATGTTCTCCACTGCACGTATGGAAATCTCTAAACACAGAGCATCACTGGCGCTTCGGGACCACACATTAGATCTTATTAAACTTTTTTTGGAAGTTTTTTTTTTTTCTAAAACAGGCCTGAAGCCCGATATGCATGCTAGCTATGATGTGAAAATTGGCCCTAGGGGCATAAAAAAGTCAGGCTCCGAATGGCTCAGGCTCAGACACAGTACTCTATTGCATTCACACACATTCATACACTACGGCCAATTTAGTTCACCAAATTCACCTATAGTGCATGTCTTTGAACTGTGGGGGGAATTGGAACACCCGGAGGAAACCAAAGCGAATACGGGGAGAACATGCAAACTACACACAGAAACGCCAACTGGCCCAGCTGGAACTCAAACCAGCGACCTTCTTACTGTGAGACAAGGCAAAGCACTGAGCCACCATGCTGCCTAATATTTTATAATTTATAAAATGATAATTTTCCTGTAAAAAAAATATCTTGTCACTATTAATTCATACAAAGAGAAAAGGAAGCCTCTGTGAGTGATATGTCTTTCTTATACAACTTTTGTATTATATATTTTTTTTATGTTGCATCATCGAAAATGACTTACTGTATCACATCTTACCTACATTTCTCAAAACAACAGAGTTTTACCAGACCAATGTAGCTACCTTGTTTTAAAATTTGATACATCCATATATAAAGCTATATTATTCACAGTTGCTACAAAAACTCTGCCACTAAATATTCCCACCATCCAGGTGACATGCACTCCTGGTGTGTGTTTTTGGCTCTGGAGCAAGGATCATAGGGCCGAGGCTATAATGAGGCCGATTCCTCATTATAGTTCCCCACTGAGTGTCATGCTGGTCTCATCTCCTCCTTCTCCGCTACAGCCTTTTTCACTTCCAGAGCTGGAAACGTTTGCTACTTTGTCACGCCAGAGGGAGTCCACCTCTTCCCCACTAGGATCCTCTCCAAGCTCTCTCTTTTGCTCTCCTGTTCACCCCACAGTAGCCACGGAGAAGCGCGAGTCTGAACAACAGCCTCAACCAAATAAACCATTTTTACATGCAGGGCTCATCCACTCAGCAGCTGGGGGCCTGTCCTGAACTTCCTCTATGAATGCGCCGTCTGCATTCCAGGCCAACTGAGAGAGAGAGATGTCCACCACTGTGCCTTGAATATTCCCAACTGTGCTGTCTCCACTCATCCTGTCAGAAGATTTTCCTTTTTTTTCCCTAGCAGGGATTAGAAACAGAAACAGTGTGAATAGTGTCACTGCACTTTAGAGAGGCTTTTATTTTAAAGGGGGCCTATTATGCAAACCCCCCTATACTGTAGCAGTGTTTCTCAACCTCATTCCTGGTGGAGCACGAGCTTTGCACTTTTCCTTGTCAACCTTAACCAAACACACCTGATTCAGCTCACTAGCAGAGACTGAAAGACCTGTAATCGGTGTGACAGACAAAGGAGGCATCCAAAACAAACAGTGTTGGTGGTCCTCCAGGAACATGGTTGAGAAACACTGGTATAAAGGATGTAAAGCCGCGGTCACACTGCACTTCACTGCACCACAGACTTCTATTTATATGCATTCAAATGCAACAGACCAAAAACACAAGCTTGTGTGACAAGTTTCGCAGTTCGCCGCATTGCAAAGTTCAAGCTTGGTGAAGTCTGGCCTGCGAAATATCATCAGATAATTGCATGAGACCAATCGAAGATCAAAACATGACATGAAATTTAAAATATGGACCAATCGCTTGCTTTTTTCATGTCTAATCATTTTGTTTAATCCCGCCCATTTTCACAGCGTCTTATGACAGAAAAAAAGTGTGACTGTGGCATTAGTCTTGTTTTTGAATCAGCCACTATGCTGGCACGCATTTGTAGCATCACCCTCTTTTGAAAAGAGGGTTAGGAGCATAATCTCATTTGAATTTAAAGCGACAGTCACCAAAATGGCACAATTTGGATCAAAGTCTAAAAGGGGCAGTTTCAAAGCGTTAAGAAAACATTATTTTTGGGGTGTTTCGAGCTGAAACTACATCAGATACTTATTGTACATCTTGTAAAAAAGGTCATAATAGGTCATCTTTAAAAGCTACTTATTATGACTTTTTTCATAGGATTTAAAATTGTATCTCTAGTTTCACCAAAATATATCTGTGATATTTCAGCTCAAAATGTCAATTACTATTGCAGGGTTGGTGAGGGAAGGATGTGAGGACTCTAGTATATAATAAAGCAGCAAAATCTACACTGAGGTGTAAAAACATCTTCAAACAAACTTAGCTGCACCGGAAAGGGCAAACAGCAAACTCAAGGAAGCTAAAAGCAAGCTATATCAATAAAGAAACAGATGAACAGAATTAACTAATAATGGGATAAGGGGTGGGAGGTACTAAACAACAGACTGGAGAGCACATGGCACAAAGAGACAAAAACAAAATCCATGTATTAACATCAAACAGGACAAGAACAGTGTTTGAGCTAACTCATTATAAGTAATGCGCATTACATAATAACATTACTTTTCTAAAGTAATGAGTAAAGTAACACATTACTTTTAAAAATAAATAATATTATTTGAGTTGCTTTTTTTTAATGTAACGCGAGTTACTTTTTACCTTGCTTAATTGGCTTTAACAAAATATGTTGTGGAATAAAAATGACCTTAGTCAAGTTTGATTTCATTTAATTTATTCCAAACAGAAAAATCATTCATGAAACAATTCTTTAAACAAAATGCATTTAAACGTGGTCGAAATGGAGCAGGATGAAGCAAAAGCTTATTATTTCCCCCACCCCGTTACCACACACATCATTTGTCTATTTATTCAACTTATTTCTTCTTTCACTTATCGCTTCTTTTTACATGAGACATTTGACCTTTACATGAGACATATTTTATCCTTTTGGCATCTTTGACATTTTATATGTTTGATTCCATTTGTACATTTACAAATTTATAACATAGACCCTAAAATACATATTATTGCAAACAGCCATTAATTGAAATTTCATCATACCTTTCTCATTTTATTCTTTTTTAATCACCTCTATTAATCATTATATTCCTTTAATAATATACATTTATAAAAATTGATTAATCTCCTGACATTGTTTGAGAATCTGTTCCAGACTGTTCCATAATTTCACACAATATACAGACATACATAACTTTTTAAAGTTGTCCTTGTTTTCAACCTCCTTAGATTTTGTTCTTCTCTCAGATTTTCCTCCTTGTCTTTCTTCAAAAAACTTTTGTATGCATATCGGAAATATTTAATTCCTAGCTTTAAACATCAATTGTGCTGTTTTAAATTTAATCAAATCATTGAACTTAAGTATCTTCAATTTAAAAAATAAAGGATTTGTATGCTCCAAATACCCTACATTTTCTATCAGTCTAATTACTTTTTGCATAAGGATTGTAAATTAGATATTCTCTCAAACTTATATATGGCAACATAAGCGTGTTATGTAATACATACATTGATTTATTGTCCAATATAAATCTTGTTTTATACACTATTACTATAGCTTTTACCAATTTTAATATCACATTATTTATTTGCGGTTTCTAATCTTATGATCCAATACAACCGCAAAGAAACTTAATGGCATAAACTCTTTCTGTAACTTCATTATCAATTTTCAAATCTATATTATTACTACTTTTTAAATTCCCAAATAGCATAACCTTTGTTTTTACTTATATTTAATGACAATTTGTTTACAAGTTGATTCACACACTAAATGAGAGCATGCTGTGAGGGAATAGACAGTCGGCTCGCATTCATCATCATCATCAGGTCTCTTTTTTCACAGCAGATGAGTCAGCGTGCTTTTCTAGTAACTGAATAACTCAGAATATTGGTTTATTTTGAATCAGAAGGGGTATCCGGTATGTTAGTAGCTACTGAAGACCCAAACCATTTCATGACAACAATTTAATGAACTAGTTCGACCAGTTCATTTAGATCCGGTTAAAACCAAACAATTAATTTGTAAATCGCCGTCATCGCTACAGACAGTCAGAAAAACAATGGCAGGTCGTAGACTTACATTTTTGCAATGGATTCTTCTTATTTTGCACTCATCAAAGAGAATAAGTGGATTGTTATTAAAGTGTAGATTATGTAGAAGTAAAACTCTTGACAACTGCAAGAAACACAACATCAAATTAAACAAAACTGGATGCAAACCACTACACCCACACACCACCTCCAGCTAAACAACAAATGATTAACATCAGTTCACGTTCTCCAGGTAAAACAACTCATTTGACTAAACTAAAAAAGGGTTATTGCTTTTATTCTTGAGGAGATGAAGCCAATGCCTACTATAGAAGGGACTATGTTTTGTAATAGTAAGATTTTTAAGTAGTAAGAAGGCCACATGAAGCAATTCAATGTATAAAGCTCAAAGATTTATTTTGATTTGGGGATGTTTTTTTTATTGTTTTACTGTTTATTTTGTTATTAAACATTTTAAAGGTTTAAAATCTGTTTTTGCCTTAATATAAATTATTTAATGTTAGTACTCTTTGGCTTTATTGCAATCTTTGTCTCAATGGGCAGTGAATTTACTTAACCAATAGCACAAACAAAAGTACAAGTACGTACAAAAGTACAGTAGCAAACACATCACTTTACATGGTTTCATTAATCTATATATACAGCATGTGTAGCTCTGGGTTCAGAAAGTTCTCAAAATATAATTTTATTCTTTTTTTTTGTAAAGAAAAATGAAGGTGTAGGTTATATAGGTGGCTGTTAAATGCAGAACTTCTCTATAAAAAACTCCTGCAAGTTCTGAATAAGATCAAACCTCAGCCAGGCAAGGAAAAGTAACACAAAAGTAATATAACGCATTACTTTCCATAACTAAGCAATGTAATTAGTTAATTTTTTGGTGGAGTAACTCAATAGTGTATTGCACTACTTCCAAAAGCAACCTTCCCCAATACTGCAAGAACTCATTAACTGCGTTTTCACATGAAACAAATCCCGATAGCACACAGGCACATTTAAGCATGAGCCACATGTGCACAGTGGCAAGTTGGCACAGAACATGACACATGAGTATATGATTAGTGAAAAAACACCTATTGTGCACTCACATATGCAGAATTGTTTGCCCAGATGTCAAACCAAATCTGAAACCAACTTAAAAAGAGCGCCAAGACTAAACAGCGTACTGCATACAAACGACATGAACACCAGAACAAGAGCGCATGTGACCCAAGTTTGCTCAAGAACGCATGGCTAAGTAGATTTAAGTGTCATAGGCATTGCTGTGTTAAGAGATGTTGCTCAGTGGAAGCATTTAAAGGTTTAACAGGGGAGGTGCCAGAATTGAACCCCCACGTCATGAGTGTCCCTTTATTAATATGGTTATTTCTAAGATATAGTGTGATTACGTTATTATGTTATATGATAGCTGTTATTATATTTGAAAGATCTCACAAATTTAGCTTTACTTGATTATTTTTGGCCATATAAATGTTATCTACTGCACCAAATTGCATATATTTCCTCAGGTTGGCTCACTGAATATTTTATTTGTGTGTGTGTGCGTTGGTGAGAGAGATATTTTTGCCATGGTTGTCTTTTTTGTTCATATATTTTTAATTTAAATATCCACATTAACAATGTATGTAAAGTTGTGAGTTGCAGTTGTCAAGTGTGCTTTTAGATTAAGCAGAATTTTCCGTAACTCTTGGAACACACTGAAAATCAATATGCAGACAGATGAAAGCACCCTAACAGTTTACAGGCCTGTTTTTTTCCAATTTATCCTTCAGTCTCGTCTGTCAAGGACATTTATGAATAGATCTTTCCAAATGAAATTTCTCACAATTGCAATTTAATCCATCACAATGCGATTTTATATCTCAACGTGCATGATGTCTTTATCAATTATCTTACAAATTATCTACAAATGGCCTGTTAGTTTCATTGAGATGTAAATGGAGCTACTTGTATAACAAACAGAAAGGACAAACAAATAAAAAAATGTGTTCTGTATATCATGTTTGTTAAGAATAGGATTAATATAGAGGAATGTTCTAGCAATTGTACATAATACTGAGCATGTTATCATATTGGAATAATATATGAATGAGAATGATTGATTTATGGATCATAAAGTGATGTGTAGTTAAACATTCTCAAAAAAGAATCCATTACTGAACATGAAAATTAATTACATGTTCTGTTAAAAAAGAATAAATATTCAGGGCAGAAACTGGGACAGTGATAGGTTGGATGAAAGAAAAATCTGGAAAAAATACTAATATCTTATATTGTATTGCATGTGGTAATAGCGGTGGGCTATAAAATATGGATATACTCATCGGCCACTTTATTAGGTACACCTTACTAGTACAGGGTTTACCCCCTTTTGCCTTCAGAATGCCTTAATCCTTTGTGGCATAGATTCAACAAGGTACTGGAAATATTCCTCAGAGATTTTGGTCCATAGTGACATGATAGCATCACACAGTTGCTGCAGATTTGTCTGCTGCACATCCATGATGCGAATCTCCCATTCCACCACATTCCAAAGGTGCTCTATTGGATTGGGACCGGTGACTGTGGAGGCCATTTGAGTGCAGTGAATTCATTGTCATGTTAAAGAAACTAGTCTAAGATGATTTACATTTTATGCCATGTTGCGTTATCCTGCTGAAAGTAGCCATCAGAAGATGGGTACACTGTGGTCATAAAGAGATTGACATGGTCAGCAACAACACTAAGGTAGACTGTACCATTGACACGATGCTCGATTGGTACTAATGGGCACAAAGTGTGCTAAGAAAATATCCCCCACACCTTTAAGGCTGATTTAAAATTCTGCATCAAGCACACCCGTATGCTCCGGCACAGCCTGTGCGTGGATGCATAGCTCTCGCCGTGGCCATCGCTGCCCACATTAGCACCAGCTCTGTGATTGGTCGGGTTAGTAGCACTGATGAGTGTGGGCAGGACCAAGAGCGAACCTGTTGGAGCGAGAGTTTACAAGTGTTGAGTACCGTGAAGGAGCTCCAGATGAAAAGCTTTGTTTCTTGTTTACCTTATGATTAAAGTTGTTGCACGTCCACTAGTTCCCCCCTCAAAATTAGCGAGTTTGAGCTACTTCTACAAAAAGATAGCGTTCAGAAAAAACAAAACACCAGCTAAGAAATTTGACACAGAAAAACATAAAAAACTCACTGCCAGCTAGCGTTTCAGAAATGTTATTGCAAAGGAACACACACAGCGCGCATGCTAAGTATAAATGGATGACAACGCGCAAGACAGGTCCCATGGGTCCCGCTGATCACTCAACGCAGAAGTATAAAGCTTTACACCCCACCACCAGCCTGAACAGTTGCTACAAGGAAGGATGGATCCATGCTTTCATGTCGTTGACACCAAATTCTGATCCTACCATCTTAAAGTCACAGCAGAAATCAAGACTCATCAGACCCGGCAATGTTTTTCCAATCTTCTATTGTCCAACTGTGTGAATTGTAGCCTCAGTTTCCTTTTCTTTGCTGACAGGAGTGGCACCTGGTGTGATCTTCTGCTGCTGTAGTCCATCCACCTCAAGGTTCGATGTGTTGTGCGTTCAGAGATGCTCTTCTGCATACCTTTGGTTATAACGAGTGGTTATTTGAGTTACTGTTTGCCTTTCTATCAGCTCAAACCAGTCTGTACATTCTCTTCTGACATAAACAAGGCATTAGCGCCTGCAGAACTGCCGCTCACTGTATCTTTTCTCTTTTTTGGACCATTCTCTGTAAACCCTAGGGATTTTTGTGCATGAAAATCCCAGTAGATCAGCAGTTTCTGAAATACTCAGACCAGCCCGTCTGGCACCAACAACCATGCCACATTCAAGGTCACTTAAAGCACCTTTCTTCCCCATTCTGATGCTCGGTTTGAACTGCTGCAGATCATCTTGACCATATATATATATATATATATATATATATATATAAATATATATATATATATATATATATATATATATATATATATATATATATATATATATATATATATATATATATGTGTGTGTGTGTGTGTGTGTGTGTGTGTGTGTGTGTGTGTGTGTGTACAGTTGAAGTCAGAATTATTACCCCCCTTTGAATTTCTTTATCTTTTTAAAATATTTACAAATGATGTTAAACAGAGCAAGGAAATTTTCACAGTATGTCTAATAATATTTTTTCTTCAGGAGAAAGTCTTATTTGTTTTATTTCAGCTAGAATAAAAGCAACTTTTATTTCTTTTAAAATCATTTTAAGGTCAAAATTATTAGCCCCTATTAGCTAAATATATTTTTTCGATAGTCTACAAGAGCAAACCATCATTATACAATAGCTTGCCTAATTACCCTAACCTGCCTAGTTAACCAAATTAACCTAGTTAAACCTTTAAATGTCACTTTAAGCTGTATAGAAGTGTCTTGAAAAGTAAAATATAATTTATTGTCATCATGGCAAAGATAAAATAAACCAGTGATTAGAAATGAGTTATTAAAACTGTGTGTGTGTGTGTGTGTGTGTATATATATATATATATATATATATATATATATATATATATATATATATATATATATATATATATATATATATATATATATACAGATGCATGTTCAGAGGAGAACTTGATGACTTTTTTCACATTTTTTCACATCTTTCACATGATCCAGCCTACTATAATTACAGTGACGGAATGGATTGCTGCATCTAGCACTGCGTGTGCTTAAAGGATGTGCACTTTATGTTTTTATATTTTTTGCCCGCAAGCCAGTGTGAGATCATTATAGCATTATTAGCAACATTCCTCAAGATATAATGAGAACAAATGTACTCTCATAGAACGTTGTACAAAATGTTTAGTTGCGAAAAAGAAAGGAATGAGAAGAAAATGAGAAACTGTGGGGGAAGAGGATAATTCAAAATGTCACTAAGATTGTGAACCATGACCCATCGGTTGCTAAGGTTACACAGAGAAATATCTTTGAAGAAATAACAACCTATGTTACAACTTGATGTTAATATTTGGCAAACACATTGTTGATAGAAGTTGATGTAGATGTTTTAATAACTTACTATGAACCCACTTTTTATGTTGATTTAATAATATATTTCTCAAAATGTAATGAGCCATCAAAATAATATAAACAAAATATGAGGACTCTCTCCTCTTAACGAAGGAAATTCAAAATTCAGCTCTGCCATTTCCTTGACTTTCACTGGGGCACCTGCATGAAAAATGGCACCCTTCAGAAAGGACAGAATGTAATGCATCTTCTCCATTAGCCTCTTTGCAGTGTTTTAGCCTGATCGTCTCATAAGCGGAAGTGCTTTTGTGGAAGAGTAACAAGATGGAGTGTTGCGTTTAGAAGAACCGCAGCTGATTATTTTCCACTACAAGAGTTTCCATGTCAATGTTATATTGCTTTTACACATTTTACAGGGCTATATGCTAAATTTATTATGTACCTGTTTTTGATTAACAAACTTCAAATAACGACGAAGTACATCGCACATCCATCTTCCAAACAATGTTTTTGGCATACCCTAAATCACTACGCTTTTCCTATAATATAATGTTTATATTTCAGATGTATTAAGACAATTTTCTTTGGAAATTGCACTCGTATGTCATTTTCAGGCCTGTCTTGTCATATTAATCCATAAACTGAGAGTAGTTTTGAGCTCTGACTAGTAGCATGAATTACTTTGATTAAAACTGGGGCAGTTTCATCTTCATTGTTCAAGAGACTAATTTCTAAATGGACCTAAATTTGTAATTTTTATCTAAACTTTCATCCCATTGGTTAGTTTAAGCATGTTTCTGGATTCCATTCACATCACTCATTCATCAAAATGGACAGTCAGCTTCGTGTGCTTACTGTGGCTTACTTTGTAATTATTGTTTAACATTTTTAAGCAAGAGTTAAGACTTTAGTCATATTTTTTGTTCTGAAATGTTCTTCCAACCAATTTTCAACTAGGTGTTTAATTTTTGCATCAGGTTATTTCTCTATTTGAGAGGCATTGGAGAAAACAAGCACTCCTATTTTTCACCTGCTGTATAACTCATACAATCTGATAAAGTTAGTCCATTGGGCCATATTGTTTTCTAACCACAAGTGAACTGCTCCAGAGTTCATTTTTGTTCAGGCAGTCTTGTATTGATTGTTTTGGTGCGAATCTAAGGGCGTTTGCCATGTTCACATATGTCTAATCGAACCGAGCTATGGGAGAAAACAAGTTCCAAAATCAGGAAACAGATGTAAACACCCTAACAGTATAAATCTTTTCCCTTTTAACAGAGGTGGGTAGAGTATCCAAAATCTATACTCAAGTAAAAGTAAAAGTACTTGAGGAATTTTTTAATCAAGTAAAAGTAACAATCTTAAAAGTTACTCGAGTAAGAGTAAAAAAGTATCCGATAAAAAAATTACTCAAATAAATAGTTACTAATTACTTATATATAATTACTTATATATATATACACACACACACATATTGACCCACCCACCGACTTCACTAAACTCAACTGCAGTGTTTTGAAAAGCAATGCAGGAAAAACAAAACCCCTCCTATGATTTTTAACATGTTTTCCGATTTTACCACATTCTCACACTGTTATTTACTTGTTTATTTTATTTTTTGGCTTTGTTTTTGTTTTACCCCCTTTCTGGAACCGTTCTTTACCAGACTCAAACCCTCTTGTCGCTGTCAACTCTGCTCTGCATCTCAAGTCCGCCAACTTACATGTCAAGCTAACTGGACATACTGGTAACAGTGGGAAAGCTGTCCACATGTAGGTAAGCAGTCAGCTGGTTTGCGAGAAACGGAACATCATCATACCGCCCTGTAGCGCTCATTTTAAAGACAAAATGCAGCCATACGTAGATCTGGCTACATATTTTGCGATCTCCAGAAATGCATATAGGTCTACATTTCAGAATGAGCCTATGTTGAAAAAATGTAAGACTTTCTCACTGACGAGACTTTGGAGATGCCCATTCATAATTTTTTCACATCACATCTTGATTACTGTAACTCTTTGTAATGTGGCTTCTCCAAAGCTCAAATCATCTTCAATTAGTGCAGAACGCTGCTGCTAGATTTCTTTTATAAAAGAAATAGGGGTTCACATCTCTTCCCATCTAAAGGCACTTCACTTGACTGCCTGTTCAATTTGGAATACATTTTAAAATCTTATTATTTGTTTCCAAATCTCTGCACTGTCAAGCACCCATCTATTCATCCGGATTATTACATCAATATACCCCCTTGAAAAAGTCTAAGATCTTGCAAACAGAACCTTTATTTACTTCTGCACTCCAGACTCAAGTGTAGAGGTGATCGTGCCTTCTCGGTTATTGGGACTCGACTTTGGAAAGTCGCTTTTAAAAACCCACTTGTTTTCAGTGGCCTATTGGGAATATTATTTTAGCCTGTTTCATGTCTTACAGATGTGGCCATTGAGAATGCGCATTTCTTCACGCGTCATGCTGCAATTTGTCACATGCAGTGCTGCAACAGCAAAGGCTGCCTTTTCATTACAAAATGAATTCGTACTTTGCGCAGTATCCACAAGGTGGCACAAGGGACAACCGATTTTCCATTGTCGGGCCAGTGCAAGCGAAGGCCCCCAAATCAAACAACCCCCCAGGGGTGCGTTTCTGAAATCTTTCATTAGCCAACTAAGGTCGCAAGTTCCATTGTTATAATAAATAAATATAAGGGAAAGAAAAAACATAGCTACTGGTCAGTTTAAGATATTCTATAAAACATCTTAAAGCTAGGGCTCTATTTTATTTTGCTTAAGATCTCTCTCATGTTTTCTTTTTGAATTTAAAGGGGTTGCATAAAATAGCCTAATAAGTTGTGTTTCTACCTTAGCGCATGTCTTTGGATTGTGGGGGAAACCGGAGCACCCGGAGGAAACCTGTGCGAACACGGGGTAACATGCAAACTCCACACAGAAATGCCAACTGACCCGACAGACTTGAACCAGCGACCTTCTTGTTGTGAGGTGACAGTGCTAACCACTGAGCCACCATGTCACCCGGATGGTATTATGTTTCATAATGTTTAGAAGAACAGTGTTTTGGGATCATTAGTAAATAATTACTAATTACCTCATTACAATTGTTCTTAAATAACGTTTTTAATTACTTTGTCTGAAAAGTAATTTAGTTACTCAGTAAATAATTTGCCTGCTTGACTCAATGCTACATAACGTCCCTAGTCACAGTGCATAGACAATGTAAACATGGAATTTAAGTAAAACAGGGCTTTTTAGCTTTGTTAAAAATATACTTTAAAAAAGGGTAATCAATATTAAACCACCAAACATGGCAAAGTAATGGTACCATATTTCATGCATGTATTTTCATTTGATTCTTAGACAATTCATTAATTTTTAAGGCATACACAGTATGCAGCTTACTGGCAACTGGAACATTCTTTAGACCTAATGATGCAAAACAATCACACTGCTCTTGTAATGTAATTATTTTGCAAAATGTATAAAACAAAAAAAAATCTAATAAATAAATAGAATTACTCTGCTTCTGTGAACTGATTTATACAACTATTTAATTTATGTATAGTATTTAAGGCTACTAGAATATAATTAAATGTAATGAAATGTAAAAATGTGGGAACTTTCTTTTTTATGTGAATAAATAATTTAATTACAGTTACTCAGCACTTTGCAACTAATTACAGCCAACATTGTTTGTCATCCATGTGTTTGTCAATGTAATTTTGTTAGACTTCAGGAACAAGCATGAGTCCACAATATCAATGAAATAAAGTAATGCTTTTTCTTAATCAAATATGGAGTGATTATACTTAATAATTCGCTTCAGACAATTATCCATGAATTATCTATGGCTTTTTTTTGTCTTTAACAAAACAACTAATGTTTAAAATGACACTATCATGTAATTAGAAAGTTAAATTAATTTGCATGGAATTTTTTTAAAGGAGTGCTCCAGAGTGTATTTTTAAGACTTGGTTGTGTTAAAAAAATGCAAAGCAATGTGTGCTCATGCTTCATTTATAAAAGAAATCATGCTATTTTTATCATATATCTTACTTTGATTATATACAGCTACTCAGCTAACATGAAAACGTCATATTTCCAAGTTCCTCTGAAAGGCCCACTCTCTAGAGGCTCTGATTGGTCAGCTAACATAATGTGCTGTGATTTGCGGATCGGCTCCAAATCACCAGGAAAAGTTTCACGCCTCTACAAGCACGTGCTTTTGTGCTGTGTAAATACTGTTTGTCAGAATAGCTGTTAGCCGTATCAGTTTGAGTCTGAATCAGACTATCAGACATTGAGCCTGAAGTGTCTCTCACATATATTTGGAATAAAGCCGCCTTTCCACTGCACATGACATTTGTACACGACTGTCAGAATACACCCTAATATATATATATATATATATATATATATATATATATATATATATATATATATATATATATATATATATATATATATATATATATATAGACTTTCTTTCTGATTAAAAAAAAACTACTATTTCTCATCTTGCACACACGGACCTGCTTAGACAACACTGGAATACATCACATACATCAGTTGACTGGTCGCATATGGTATAGTCGCAGTTCAAATATATAGAGTTCAAATATTTCCATGGATCCGCAGCTTAAATCGGATCCGAATTTTCCACATACGGAGATGGTCGGAACTTCACACAGCTTCTGGACTACTCTCCATTGGAAATGAATAACTTCCAGTCTGTCGCTTGTCATTTGTCATGTGCAGTGAAAAGGTGGCTTAAGCATGTGTAAGTAATATGAAATATTCTCATATCTTTTGCAAGTTCTTTATTTGAGATGTAGAACGCAGGGAAAGTGGCCACAGAGAGAGACACTGCAGTGCTGCTGAAGATTGTGGGTGTTTACAGCCTTTTGTCTGATAAATATGAATTTGTAGCTAAATTGTTACGGTGCTAAACAACATTTCCCATTGTTTACATCCTTGCTACAACATACCGTTAAAGCAAGAAACTGTGCATGTAATAGATAAATTTTAACAAATAAAAATACTTACAGGTTGTGGCTTACAATCCACAGCTTTGTCTATTATGGTTGGAGCTGCTCCTTCTTTGAGGAGTTTTTAGCCAAATTCAGCACTGAACTGAGAGAGATTCTGGAATCTGTCCTTTGTCAAATGCTTGAGCTATATATATATATATTTTTAAATCTCTGGAACATAATTAAAATTAAACTGTAAGCACTTCTCTCTGTGTGTCATGTCTTTTGGAATCCCAAATACAGAAACAGAACAAGCTCTGTGGAAATAGCAGCATTTCGACAGCATTTCAGCTTTCTGTGCTGTAACATTACAGTACCTCTGGTCATGCCTCTTCGCTGTGCAGGGTGTGCACATGGTATATATAACCTGAAGCATTTGTGATCTCGGATGTATTTTTTTGTAGTCCCCAAACTTCATTCGCTGTAAACTTTGCTAAGCTAACTCTGTAAAAGAGTTAAAAGAGTCTCCCTTTGCATTGAACATTGAGCGTATTACACTCTGAGAGTGGGTTCGAACCCAGGCTGATACAGTTATTTTTTAACTGCTTAATATCAGTTTGAAATGCTCTGTTCTTGTATCGTTTTGTTTCACCATTGGTCTGACATCCGAATAAACACTTTGTGAATAAATATGTCTTGTTTTGGTCATAAAACAGGGTTGTTGCTAGATCAAACACGGTTGTGGCCGTTTATTGTATTTTATTAATGTCTACCCAAACCCTAAACCCAACCATCACAGTACTGTAAAAATATTAACTATTGTTTTACAATGTTACAAAAATGATGCTAAATTGATGGTGTATCCGCAGCTGTATCCTATCTCTACACCATAAATCATAAACATCATTAAAATACATAAAACTATGATTTCAGAGTATTTGTACAAGTCGGGATTCTACCCAAAAGCCATTTGTAGCACAGCAACGACATGCAAACACACAGCCCACTAGGCTATATGAGACGGAGTTTTTTCTGATACAGATTCGCCAGGTTTCGAAACGCTTCTGAAATGATTGATGTTTTGAATCGCTTTAGTCATTTGACCAGGTATTTCGAAACACTTTAGTTACGTGACCTGGGTGTTTCGGATCATGCTTCGGTGCAGTGTTTCGAAACACTTGCGTTTCGGGATATCGACACTGTGTCGAAACGGCAGTTTCACATCAGCCATCCCTAAAAATAAGATATCGTAGTGGACCACCCCTTTAGCGGTTTCTTAAATGTTGAGGATTTGTTCACTGATATAAGTCATATGGCATGATTATGGTCATACGCTCCCTTTCTCTCCCTCTCATGTTCTAAACATATATGATTTTCTGTCTTTGTTGTGTGGAAATTTCAGTTGCTTTGTTCTTATAAAACAACATTGGATCCGATTGATTTTCTTTAGGTTTTCTGATTTAAAGAATTGACTCTCCATTAACAAAAATTGAATGAAGCACATTAACAAAAGGATGTTTAGGACAATTTGTGTTGTCATCATAACAGTCAGCAGCCTTTTACATATATTGAAACCCTATCATTCAGGTTACCATTATTACAGTTAAAAGCAGACATTTCAAAACTCTTTATAATTGAGTCACAAAACATTCACATCAACTGTGTCCATGTCCACACTCTTTTTAGGTAATGAATGCCTTTATCCTACAGCCTTGAAGCTGACAGCATTGTTTTGTGTGGCATCATGACTGTGTCAGTGGGTCAGAAAGATTGAGCGGGGAATCTGCAACTGACAAAACAACTCAATAATGTCAGAAAAGGAACAAAACACAGACCGACAACGGAGCAGGACTGGGAGCTGTATGTGTTTGTCTGTATGAACAACAATATGCATGTAATTGTGAGTGGTTAGTATTGTTAACCAATGAAAGAGTCCGAGGAGTAATGTTGTTTTCAGTCACAGAGACTCAGAGGGAAAACTTTATCAATATTGCTGTTAATGTTGAGCTGTGGAGGGAATATACTGTAACATGCACTACAGTTGTGTTTATGCTTCCGGCAATGTCAAGATGAGGAGGGGAATGGCAAAAAATGGACCAGGGGACATTCAAGTTTACATATACGGAAAGAAAAAAAGTCCAGCCGGTGGTATAAGTCCAACTGTCTGGATGCTAGCCACACTGCATGCCCCACATGCTAAACTAAATACATAATAAATATTCACAAGTTTTGAATTACTTTTTTATTTATTCATTCATTTTTATAGAGAAATCATTGCTTTTCATTTAAAATGTGAATTAAATTTATTTAAAGTGAATTTAATTTATTTAAATCAAATAGAACAACATTTCAGTGCACCTCTAACAAAAACACATGTGCTAATATTACACTGTTTACACACTCTACTGTTAGCAGGGGTCGTAAAAAAAGTGGCCTGACATCCTGGGGCTATTGTTTGTTTTAGTCGGGCTACCAAAATCTATCTACACCTTGCCCGGCGGGCTATCTATCTATCTATCTATATATATATATATATATATATATATATATATATATATATATATATATATATATATACACACACACAGTTGAAGTCAGTTTTATTAGCCCCCCTTTGAACAAATGATGTTTAACAGAGCAAGGAAATATTCACAGTATGTCTGATAATGTTTTTTCTTCTGTAGAAAGTCTTATTTGTTATATTTCAGCCAGAATAAAAGCAGTTTAAAATTTATTTAAAGCCATTTTAAGGTCAAAATTATTAGCCCCTTTAAGCTATATATTTTTTTGATTGTCTACAGAACAAACATTCTTTATGCAATAACTTGCCTAATTACCCTAACCTGCCTAGTTAACCTAATTAACCTAGTTAAGCCTTTAAAAGTTCCTTTAAGCTGTATAGAAGTGTCTTGAAAAATATGTAGTAAAATATTATTTACTGTCATCATGGCTAAGATAAAATAAATCAGTTATTAGACATGAGTTATTAAAAATATTATGTTTAGAAATGTGTTGAAAAAAATCTTCACTCCGTTAAACAGAAATTGGAATACCATGTGTGCATATGTATGGAGTCTGTCATGTCGGTATATGTATCGAGTGTATCATGTGTGAGTATGTATGGAGTATATGTATAGAGTGTATTATGTGTGCATATGTACTGTATGGACAGTATATGTATAGTGTGTATCACGTGTGCATATGTATTGAGTGTATAATGTGTGTATGTGTATCACATGTGCAAATGTGTGGAGTGTGTAAATAATGTGTGCCTATGTATAGAGTGTATCATGTGTGTATATGCATGGAAGCAAGTTGTGTGTTCATGAACTCCCAGTAGCTCAGAGGTAACTTGACTCAACTTTCACGCCAGAGACCCAGGTTCTATCTCAGACCCTGACATATGTGTATCGTATGTGTATATTGAGTGTGCATATGTATAGAGTGTATCATGTCTGTATATGTATAGTGTGTATATGTATGAAAGCAAGTATGTATATGTATGAAATATATAATGTGTGTGCATATGTATAGAATGTATCATGTGTGCAAATGTATCGAGTACATCACGTGTGCATAAGTATAGAGTGTATCATGTGTGCATATGTATGGAGTGTATCATGTGTTTATATGTATGGAGTGTGTATAGGTATAGAATTTATCATGTGTGCATATGTATGGAGTGTATCATCTCTGTATATGTATGGAGTGTTTCATGTCTGTATGTGTATTGTGTGTATATGTATAGAGTGTATCGTGTGTATATGTATGGAAGCAAGTTGTATGTTCATCAACTCCCAGTAGCTCAGAGATAACGTGACTCATCTTTCATACCAGAGACCCAGGTAACTTGGCTCAACTTTCACGCCAGAGACCCGGGTTCTATCCCAGACCCTGACATGTGTGTATTGTATGTGTTTATTAATTGTGCATAGTGTGTATATGTATGAAAGCAAGTATGTATGAAGTATATCATGAGTGTATATGTATGTAGTGTATCATATGTATTGTATGTGTAAATGTATAGAATGTATCTTGTCTGTATATGTATGGAGTGTATCGTGTGTATATGTATGAAAGTTGTATGTGTTCATCAACTCCCAGTAGCTCAGAGATAACGTGACTCATCTTTCATACCAGAGACCCAGGTTCTATCCCAGACCTTGACATATGTATTGTATGTGTATATGTATGGAGTGTATCATGTGTGCTTACGTATAGAGTGTATCATCAACTGTATGTCGGGAGTGTATCGTAAGTATATAATGTAACGTGTGTGTGTATTCATGGAGTGTATCTTGTCTGTGTATGTATGAAGTATATCTTGTGTGCATATGTATGGAGTGTATCGTGTGTGTATATGTATAGAGTGTATCGTATGTGCAAATGTATGGAGTGTTTATATCATGTGTGCCTATGTGTGGATTGTATCATGTGTGTATATGTATGGAAGCAGGTTGTATGTGTTCATCGACCGCCAGTAGCTCAGAGGTAACGTGGCTCAACTTTCATGCCAGAGACCCAGGTTCTATCCCTGACATATGTGTGTTGTATGTGTATATTGAGTGTGCATAGTGCATATGTATGGAGTGTATCATGTCTGCATATGTATTGAGTGTATAATGTGTGTATCGCATGTATCATGTGTGTCTATGTATAGCACAGAGGTAACTTGACTCAACTTTCACGCCAGAGACCCGGGTTCTATCCCAGACCCTGACATATCTGTATGGTGCGTATCATGTCTGTATACAGTATGTATGGAGTATATTGAGTGTGTATATGTATAGAGTGTATCATGTCTGTATGTGTATTGAATGTATAATGTGCAAATGCATGGAGTGTGTATATCATGTGTTCCTATATATAGTGTGTATATGTATGAAAGCAAGCAAATATCATGTATATGTATGAAGTGTAGAATGTGTGCATATGTATAGAGTGTATCATGTATGGAGTGTGTTATTTATAAAATGTATGTATGGAGTATATCATGTGTGCATAGGTATGGAATGTATAATGTGTTTATGTGTATTACATGTGCAAATGTATGGAGTGTGCATGTGTATATGTATGGAAACAAGTTGTATAGATTGTATCATGTCTGTATATGTATGGAGTATATCATGTGTGCCTATCTATAGTGTATCATCAACTGTATGTCTGGAGTGTATAGAGTATGCATTTGTATATAATGTAACATGTGCGTATTTATGGAGTATATCATGTCTGTATATGTATTATGTATTTAGAGAGACCCGGGAGAGGGTTGAAAGTTGAGTGAAGTTACCTCTGCGCTATACATAGGCACACATACACATACATTTGCACATTTTTGACGGAGAGGGTTGTAAAAATTCCGTCATAACCTATTAATGCCCGTCATTCACTTTTTTCATTCATCATGAACTTGCACAATGAGCATATAGGCTAAATTATATATATATACACATATGTGTATCGTATGTGTAAATGTATAAAGTGGATGGAGTATATAATGTGTGTAAATGTATGAAGTGTCTCATGTGTGCATATGTATGGTGCGTATCATGTCTGTATACGTATGGAGTATTTAGTGTGTATATGTATAGTGTATCATGTCTGTGTGTATTGCATGTATAGAGTGTATCATCAACTGTATGTCAGGAGTGTATCGTAAGTATAAAATGTAACGTGTGCATATTCATGGAGTGTATCTTGTCTGTACATGTATAGAGTATATCATGAGTGTATGTGTATGTGTGTATATGGAAGCAAGTTGTATGTGTTCATCAACTCCCAGTAGCTCAGAGGTAACGTGGTTCAACTTTCATGCCAGAGACCCGGGTTCTATCCCAGACCTTGACATATGTATTGTGTGTGTATATGTATAGTGTATCATCAACTGTATGTTCGGAGTGTATCATAAGTATGTAATGTGTGCATATTCATAGAGTGTATCATGTGTGCAAATGTATGGAGTGTTTATATCATATTATTTCATCAACTCCCAGTAGCTCAGAGGTACCGTGACCCATCTCAATACACATACAGACATGAAACACTCTATACACATACACACTCAATATACTCCATACATACATTTTATATGATACACATATGTCAGGGTCTGGGATAGAACCCGGGTCTCTTGTATGAAAGTTGAGTCAAGTTACCTCTGCGCTACTGGTACATTAGCACACTTTACACTCCATATATATACACACATGATATATTTCATACATATACATGATACATACTTGCTTTCATACATATATACTTTAAATATGCACACATGATAAATTCATATACATATACAGACATGATACACTCTATACATATGCACAATTAATATACACATACAATACACATATGTCAGGGTCTGGGATAGAACCCGGGTCTCTGGCGTGAAAGTTGAGCCACGTTACAACTGAGCTGCTGGGAGCTGATGAACACAAACAACTTGCCTCCATACACATATGCACACATGATATACATGTCCATACATATACAGACATGATATACTCCATAAATATGCACATGTTACATTAAATACAAATACACATGATACACTCCAGACATACAGTTGATGATACACTCTATACATAGGCACACACATGATATACTTCATATATACAACCCGGGTCTCTGGCGTGAAAGTTGAGTCTTGTTACCTCTGAGCTACTGGGAGTTGATGAACACATACAACCTGCTTCCATACATATACACTCTACATAGGCACACATGATATACACACTCCATACATTTGCAAATACACACATTATACACTCTATACATATACACACGATACACTCCATACATATGCACACAAGACATACTCCATACATATAGGATACACTCCATGAATACGCACACATTACATTATATACATATGATACACTCCAGACATACAGTTGATGATAAGCTCTACATAGGCACACATGATACACTCCATACATATACACACATGATACATTCTATACATTTACACATGTGAAGGTCTGGGATAGAACCTGGGTCTCTGGTATGAAAGATGAGTCACGTTATCTCTAAGCTACTGGGAGTTGATGAGCACATACAACTTGCATCCATACATATACACACACGATACACTCTATACATATGCACACGTGATATACTCACTCTATACATTTGCACATATGATACACATACACATGCTACACTCCATACATATACAGATATGATATACTCCATAAATACGCACATGTTACATTATATACAAATACACACATGATACACTCCAGACATACAGTTGATGATCCACTCTATACATATGCACACATGATACACACATTATATACTCCATACATATACAGACATGATACAATCTTTACATATGCACACTCAATACGCTCCATACACATGCACACATGATATACTCCCTACATACATTCTACACATTTACACCTATGTCAGGGTCTGGGATTGAACCCGGGTCTCAGGCGTGAAAGTTGAGCCATGAGTTGATGAACACATACAACTTGTTTCCATACATATACACATACACTCTATACATAGGCACACAAGATATACATACTCCATACATTTGCATATGTAATACACATAAACGCATAATAAACTCCATACCTATGCACACATGATACACTTCATACATATGCACACGATACACTCCATACATTTGCACACATGATACACTGACACACTCTATACTTAGGCACACGTTATGTACTCCATACATATACAGACATGATACGCACCATACATATGCACACATGAGACACTACATATATATGCACACATGATATACTCCATACATACATGGAGTATGATGAACACATACAACTTGGTTCCATACATATACACACATAATACACTCTATACATAGGCACAAATGATATACACACTCCATAAATTTGCACATGTGATACACATATACACTCCATACATATGCACTTATGATACACTCCATACATATACAGACATGATACACTCCATAAATACGCACACGTTACATTATATACAAATACACACTCTAAACATACAGTTGACGATACACTCTATACATAGGCACACATGATATACTCCATACATATATAGGCATGATACACTCCATACATATGCATACATGATATACTCCCTACATTTGCACACATGATACACTCTATACTTATGCACATGTTATGTACTCCATACATATACACACATGATACGCACCATACATATGCACACATGAGACACTACATATATATGCACACATAATATACTCCATACATACATGGAGTATGATGAACACATACAACTTGCTTCCATACATATACACACATAATAAACTCTATACATAGGCACACATGACATACACACTCCATAAATTTTCACATGTGATACACATATACACTCCATACATATACAGACATGATATACTCCATAAATTTGCACACGTTACATTATATACAAATACACACTCTAAACATACAGTTGACAATACACTCTATACATATGCACACATGATACACTCCATACATATGCAAACATGATATACTCCCTACATACGTTTCATACATTTACACCTACGATACACATATGTCAGAGTCTGGAATAGAACCCGGGTCTCTGGTATGAAAGCTGAGTCACGTTACCTCTGAGCTATTGGGAGTTGATGAACACATACAACCTGCTTCCATACATATACACACATGATACACTCTACACATATACACACGATACACATCATACATATACAGACATGATATACACTATACATATGCACACATGATATACTCCATACACACGTTTTATACATTTACACATACGATACACATATGTCAGGGTCTGGGATAGAACCCGGGTCTCTGGCGTGAAAGTTACCTCTGCGCTACTGGAGGTTGATGAACACGATACACTCTATACATAGGCACACATGCTACATTCTATACATTTGCACATACGATACACATAAACACATTATAAACTCCATACCTATGCACACATGATACACTCCATACATGTGCACACATGACACACTCCATACATTTGCACACATGATACTTATGCACACGTGATGTACTCCATCCATATACAGACATAATACACTCTATAATGTAACACATTACATTCATATACACACTTCAGACATAAAGTTGATGATATACTCTATACATATACACACATGATACATTCTATAAATTTACACATGCAATACATATGTCAAGGTCTGGTATAGAACCCGGGTCTCTGGTATGAAAGATGTCACGTTACCTCTGATCTACTGGGAGTCAATGAACACATACAACTTCCTTCCACACATGATATACTCCATACATATGCACACATGATAAATTCTATACATATGCACACTCCATACATTTGCACATGTTACACTCCATACATATACACACATGATACACTCTATACATAGGCACACATGATATACACACTCCATACATTTGCACATACGATACACTCTATACATAAGTACACAAGATATACTCCATAAATATACAGACATGATACACACGATACACACATATTATATACATGATACACACGATACACTCCAGACATACAGTTGATGATGCACTCTATACATAGGCACACATGATATACTCCATACATATACGTACAGACATGATACACTCTATACATATGCACATTTGATATACTCTATACATTTACAGACATGATACATACCATAAATACGCACACTACTGGGAGTTAATGAACACATACAACTTGCTTCCATACATATACCCACGATACACTCTATACATATGCACACTTGATATGCTCTATATATTTACAGACATGATACACACCATAAATACGCACACATTACATTATATACATATACACACTCCAGACATAAAGTTGATGATATACTCTATACATATACACACATGATACATTCTACACATTTACACATAAAATACATATGTCAAGGTCTGGTATAGAACCCGGGTCTCTGGTGTGAAAGATGAGTCAAGTTACATCTGAGCTACTGGGAGTTGATGAACACATACAACTTGCTTCCATACATATACACATGATACACTCTATACATATGCACAAATGATACACTCCATACATATACAGACATGAAACACTTCATACATTTACATACATGATCCACTCCATAGAGAGATGATACACTCCTTACATATGCACACACGATAAATTCTATACATATACACACTCTTTACATAAGCACACATGATACACTCCATACATATGCACACATGATATACTCCATACATACAAAGACATGATACACTCTATACATATACACACACAATATATTCTATACATTTATACATACAATACATATGTCAGGTTCTGGGTTAGAACCCGGGTCTCTGGTATGAAAGATGAGTCATGTTACCGCCGAGCTACTACTTGATTCTATACATTTGCACATACGATACACACACACTATACCCATATGCACACATGATATCCTCCATACATATGCACACATGATAAATTCTATACATATACACTCTCCATACATTTGCACATGTTACACTACATACACACACATGATACACTTCATACATATACATGGGCACACATGATATACACTCCATACCTTTGCACATGTGATACACACATTATACTCTCAATACATATGCACACATGATACAATCTATACATATGCACACGTGATGTACTCCATACATATATAGACATAATACACTCCATACATATGCACACATGATATACTTCATACACATGTTTTATACATTTACACATACGATACACATATGTCAGGGTCTGGGATAGAACCCGGGTCTCTGGCGTGAAAGTTGAGTCAAGTTACTTCTGCGCTACTGGGAGTTGATGAACATACTCCATGAATACACACACGTTACATTATATACATAATACACTCCAGACATACAGTTGATGATACACTATAAATATGCACACTCGATATTCTCTATACATTTACAGAAATGATACACACCATAAATACGCACACGTTACATTTTATACATATACACACACTATACACTCCAGACATAAGGTTGATGATATACTCTATACATATACACACATGATACATTCTATACATTTACACATACAATACATATGTCTCTGGTATGAAAGATAAGTCACGTTACCTCTGAGCTACTGGGAGTTGATGAACACATACAACTAGCTTCCATACATATACACACGATACACTCTATACATATGCACACTTGATACATTCTATACATATGCACCCTTGATACAGTCTTTACATATACACACATGACATACTCCATAAATACGCACACGTTACATTATATACAATTACACACTCTAAACATACAGTTGATGATACACTCTATACATAGGCACACATGATACATTATATACATTTGCACATACTATACACACACACCATTAACATATGCACACATGATATACTCCATACATATAGAGATGATACACACCTTAAATATGCACACATGAAATACTCCATACATTTACAGAGATGATACACTCCTTAAATATGCACACATGATATACTCTATACATATGCACACATGATAAATTCTATACATATACTCACTTCATACATTTGCACGTTACACTCCATACATATACACTCTATACATATGCACACTTGATACACTCCATACATGATATACTCCACATATATGCACACATGATACACTCTATACATATGCACACACATGATATACTTCATTCATATACTTGCTTGCTTTCATACATGGGCACACATGATATACACTCCATACATTTGCACATGCGATACACACATTATACACTCAATACATATGCACACATGATACAGTCTATACATATGCACACGTGATGTACTCCATACATATATAGACATGATACACTCCATACATATGCACACATGATATACTCCATACATATACAGACATGATACACTCCATACATATGCACACATGATATACTCCATACATATACAGACATGATACACACCATACATATGCACACATGATACACTCCATACAAATGCACACATGATATACTCCATACATACGTTTTATACATTTACACATACAATACACATATGTCAGGGTCTGGGATAGAACCCGGGTCTCTGGCGTGAAAGTTGAGTCAAGACATACACTCCAGACATACAGTTGATGATACACTCTATACATAGGCACACATGATACGATCCATACATATATACACATGACATACTTCATACATATACAGACATAATACACTCTATACATATGCACACTCGATATACTCTATACATTTACAGACATGATACACACACATTACATGTCATACATATACACACTTTAGACACTCCAGACATAAAGTTGATGATATACTCTATACATATACACACATGATACATTCTATACATTTACACATACAATACATATGTCAAGGTCTGGGATAGAACCCACGTCTCTGGTATGAAAGATGAGTCACGTTACCTCTTAGCAACTGGGAGTTGATGAACACATACAACTTGCTTCCATACATATACACAAGACACACTCTATACATATGCACACTTGATACACTCCATACATAAACAGACATGAAACACTCCATACATTTACAGACATGATCCACTCCATACATATACAGAGATGATACACTCCTTACATATGCACAAATGATATACTCCATACATATACACACATGATAAATTCTAGACATATACACACTCCATACATATAAACACATGATACACTCCATACATTTGCACACATGATAGATTCTATACATATGCACACAAATGATATACTTCATACATATACATACTTGCTTTCATATATAAACACACTATACATATACAGACATGATACACTCTATACATATGCACACTCAATATACACATACGATACACATATGTCAGGGTCTGAGATAGAACCTGGGTCTCTGGCTTGAAAGTTGAGTCAAGTTACCTCTGAGCTACTGGGAGTTCGTGAACACTTATAACTTGCTTCCATGCATATACACACGATACACTCTATACATAGGCACACATGATTTACACACTCCACACATTTGCACATGTGATACACATACACACATTATACACTCAATACATATGCACACGTGATACACGCTATACATATACAGTCCATACCTATGCACACATGATACACTCTATACATATACTCCATACATACTCACACATGATACACTCGATACATATAGCGACATGACAGACTCCATACATATGCACACATGGTATTCTCTTTACACATGCACACATGATACACTATAAATATACCCTCCATATATATGCAAACATGATATACTACATACATATGCACACATGATTAATTCTATACATATTCTCACTCCATACATATGCACACATGAGACACTCCATCCATTTGCACACATGATACACTCCATGCATATACACCCTCCATACATTTGCACACTCCATACACTCCATACATATGCACACATGATACACCATATATTTGCACACTCCATACATAAACACATATGATACACTCCATTCATATGCACACATGATACGCCATACGTTTGCACACATATTACATTTTATACACACACATGATATACTTTATACATATACATACTTGCTCTCATACAAATACACTGTACATATGCACACCTGATATACTTCATACTTATACAGATATGATACACTCTACACATTAGCACACATGATGCACTACATACAAATGCACACATGATACGCTCTATACATATGCACACATGATACACTCATGTAGACTCTCTATACATATGCACACATGATAAATTCTATACATATACACACTCCATACATATACATACATGATACACTCCATACATATACACACATGATACACTCCATACATATGCACACATGATATACTCCATACATATACAGACATGATACACTATATACATATGCACACTCGATACACTATATACACTATATACATATGCACACATGATATACTCCATACATATACAGACATGATACACTCCATATATATGCACACATGATACACTCATGTAGACTCTCTTTACATATGCACACATGATAAATTCTATACATATACACACTCCATACATATGCACACATGATACCCTCCATACATGATACACTCCATACATATACACACATGATACACTCCATACATATGCACACATGATATACTCCATACATATACAGACATGATACACTATATACATATGCACACTCGATACACTATATACACTATATACATATGCACACATGATACACACCATACAATTGCACACATGATACACTCCATACATATGCACACATGATAAATTCTATACATATACAGACATGATACACTATATACATATGCACACTCGATACACTATATACACTATATACATATGCACACATGATACACACCATACAATTGCACACATGATACACTCCATACATATGCACACATGATAAATTCTATACATATACACACTCCATACATATACACATGATACATTCTATACATATACACCTCCATACATATGCACACACATGATAATTTTTATACATATACATGATACATAATTGCTTTCCTACATATACACACATGATATACTATATACATGATACATACTTGTTTTCATACATATGCACACTATACAGTCTATACATATACTCCATAGATATGCATACATGATACACTATACATATGCACACATGATATACTCCATACATATACAGACATGATACACACCATACATATGCACACATGATATACTCCATACATATGCAGACATGATAATTTTTATACATATACATGATACATAATTGCTTTCCTACATATACACACATGATATACTATATACATGATACATACTTGTTTTCATACATATGCACACTATACAGTCTATACATATACTTCATACATATGCATACATGATACACTATACATATGCACACATGATATACTCCATACATATACAGACATGATACACACCATACATATGCACACATGATATACTCCATACATATGCACACATGATACACTCTATACATATACACACTCCATACATATGCACACATGATACACTCTATACATATGCACACAAGATATATTCTATACATATACACACTCCATACATATGAACACACATGATATACTTTATACATATACATGATACAAAATTGCTTTCATACATATACACACTATACATATGCATGCATGACATGCTCCATACATATGCACACATGATACACTCCATACTTATACAGACATGATACACTCTATATATATGCACACATGATAAACTCTATACTTATACAGACATGATACACTCTTAATATATGCAAACTCGACACACTCCATACATATGCACACATGATACACACCATACATTTGCACATTTGATACACTCCATACATATGCACACATCATATACTCCATACAGATGCACACATGATAAATTCTATACACATACAGACTCCATACATATACACACATGATACATTCTATACATGTACACCTCCATACATATGCACACACATGATAAACTTTATACATATACATGATACATACTTGCTTTCATACATATGCACACGATACAGTCTATACATATACTCCATACATATACAGACATGATACACTATACATATGCACACATGATATACTCCATACATATACAGACATGATACACTCTATACATATGCACACATGATGCACTCCTTACACATGCACACATGATACGGTCTATAAATATGCAAACATGACATACTCCATACAAATACAGACATGATACACTCCATACATATGCACACATGATACACTCATGTAGACTCTCTATACATATGCACACATGATAAATTCTATACATATACACACTCCATACATATACACACATGATACACTCCATACATATACACACCATACATATGCACACATGATATACTCCATACATATACAGACATGATACACTCTACACATATGCACACATGATATACTCCATACATATACAGACATGATACACTATACATATGCACACATGATATACTCCATACATATACAGACATGATACACTCTATACATATGCACACATGATGCACTCCTTACACATGCACACATGATACGGTCTATAAATATGCAAACATGACATACTCCATACAAATACAGACATGATACACTCCATACATATGCACACATGATACACTCATGTAGACTCTCTATACATATGCACACATGATAAATTCTATACATATACACACTCCATGCATATACACACATGATGCACTCCATACATATACACACCATACATATGCACACATGATATACTCCATACATATACAGACATGATACACTCTACACATATGCACACATGATATACTCCATACATATACAGACATGATACACTATACATATGCACACATGATATACTCCATACATATACAGACATGATACACTCTATACATATGCACACATGATGCACTCCTTACAAATGCACACATGATACGGTCTATACATACACAAACATGACATACGCCATACATATACAGACATGATACACTCCATACATATGCACACATGATACACTCATGTAGACTCTCTTTACATATGCACACATGATAAATTCTATACATATACACACTCCATACATATGCACACATGATACCCTCCATACATGATACACTCCATACATATACACACATGATACACTCCATACATATACACACATGGTACACTCCATACATATGCACACATGATATACTCCATACATATACAGACATGATACACTATATACATATGCACACTCGATACACTATATACACTATATACATATGCACACATGATACACACCATACAGATGCACACATGATACACTCATGTAGACTCTCTATACATATGCACACATGATAAATTCTATACATATACACACTCCATACATATACATACATGATACACTCCATACATATACACACATGATACACTCCATACAATTGCACACATGATATACTCCATACATATACAGACATGATACACTATATACATATGCACACTCGATACACTATATACACTATATACATATGCACACATGATACAAACCATACATTTGCACACATGATACACTCCATACATATGCACACATGATAAATTCTATACATACACACACTCCATACATATACACATGATACATTCTATACATATACACCTCCATACATATGCACACACATAATTTTTTATACATATACATGATACATAATTGCTTTCCTACATATACATACATGATATACTATATACATGATACATACTTGTTTTCATACATATGCACACTATACAGTCTATACATATACTCCATACATATGCATACATGATACACTATACATATGCACACATGATATACTCCATACATATACAGACATGATACACACCATACATATGCACACATGATATACTCCATACATATACAGACATGATACACTCCATACATATGCACACATGATACATGTATAGAATTTATCATGTGTGCATATGTATGGAGTATATCATGTGTGCAAATGTATGGTACATTTGCACACATGATATACTCCATACATATGCACACATGATAAATTCTATACATATACACACTCCATACATATGCACACATGATACACTCTATACATATGCACACAAGATATATTCTATACATATACACACTCCATACGTTTGAACACACATGATATACTTTATACATATACATGATACAAAATTGCTTTCATACATATACACACTATACATATGCATGCATGACATGCTCCATACATATGCACTCATGATACACTCCATACTTAAACAGACATGATACACTCTATATATATGCACACATGATAAACTCTATACTTATACAGACATGATACACTCTTAATATATGCAAACTTGACACACTCCATACATATGCACACATGATACACACCATACATTTGCACATTTGATACACTCCATACATATGCACACATCATATACTCCATACAGATGCACACATGATAAATTCTATACACATACAGACTCCATACATATGCACACATGATACATTCTATACATATACTCCTCCATACATATGCACACACATGATAAACTTTATACATATACATGATACATACTTGCTTTCATACATATGCACACGATACAGTCTATACATATACTCCATACATATACAGACATGATACACTATACATATGCACACATGATATACTCCATACATATACAGACATGATACACTCCATACATATGCACACATGATACACTCATGTAGACTCTCTATACATATGCACACATGATAAATTCTATACATATACACACTCCATACATATACACACATGATACACTCTATACATATACACACATGATACACTCCATACATATGCACACATGATATACTCCATACATATACAGACATGATACACTATATACATATGCACACTCGATACACTATATACATATGCACACATGATATACTCCATACATATACACTCCATACATATACACACATGATACACTCCATACATATGCACACATGATATACTCCATACATATACAGACATGATACACTATATACATATGCACACTCGATACACTATATACATATGCACACATGATATACTCCATACATATACAGACATGATACACTATACATATGCACACATGATATACTCCATACATATACAGACATGATACACTATATACATATGCACAATCGATACACTATATACACTATATACATATGCACACATGATATACTCCATACATATACAGACATGATACACTCTATACATATGCACACATGATTCACCCCTTACAAATGCACACATGATACGGTCTATACATAGGCAAACATGACATACTCCATACATATACAGACATGATACACTCCATACATATGCACACATGATACACTCATGTAGACTCTCTTTACATATGCACACATGATAAATTCTATACATATACACACTCCATACATATGCACACATGATACCCTCCATACATGATACACTCCATACATATACACACGATACACTACATACATATACACACATGATACACTCCATACATATGCACACATGATATACTCCATACATATACAGACATGATACACTGTATACATATGCACACTCGATACACTATATACACTATATACATATGCACACATGATATACTCCATACATATACAGACATGATAGACTATATACATATGCACACTCGATACACTCCATACATATGCACACATGATACACACCATACATATGCACACATGATACACACCATACATTTGCACACATGATACACTCCATACATATACACATGATACATTCTATTCAAATACACCTCCATACATATGCACACACATGATAATTTTTATACATATACATGATACATAAATGCTTTCCTACATATAAACACATGATATACTATATACATGATACAAACTTGTTTTGATACATATGCACACGATACAGTCTATACATATACTCCATACATATGCATACATGATACACTATACATATGCACACATGATATACTCCATACATATACAGACATGATACACTCCATACATATGCACACATGATATACTCCATACATATACAGACATGATACACTCCATACATATGCACACAAGATATATTCTATACATATACACACTCCATACATATGCACACACATGATAAACTTTATACATATACATGATACATACTTGCTTTCATACATATGCACACGATACAGTCTATACATATACTCCATACATATACAGACATGATACACTATACATATGCACACATGATATACTCCATACATATACAGACATGATACACTCTATACATATGCACACATGATGCACTCCTTACAAATGCACACATGATACGGTCTATACATATGCAAACATGACATACTCCATACATATACAGACATGATACTCTCCATACATATGCACACATCATACACTCATGTAGACTCTCTATACATATGCACACATGATAAATTCTATACATATACACACTCCATATATATACACACATGATACACTCCATACATATACACACATGATACAATCCATACATATGCACACAAGATACACTCCATACATATACACACATGATACACTCCATACATATGCACACATGATATATTCTATACATATACACACTCCATACATTTGAACACACATGATATACATTATACATATACATGGTACAAAATTGCTTTCATACATATACACTATACATATGCATGCATGACATGCTCCATACATATGCACTCATGATACACTCCATACTTAAACAGACATGATACACTCTCTATATATGCACACATGATAAACTCTATACTTATACAGACATGATACACTCTTAATATATGCAAACTCGACACACTCCATACATATGCACACATGATACACACCATACATTTGCACATTTGATACACTCCATACATATGCACACATCATATACTCCATACAGATGCACACATGATAAATTCTATACACATACAGACTCCATACATATGCACACATGATACATACTATACATATATTCCTCCATACATATGCACACACATGATAAACTTTATACATATACATGATACATACTTGCTTTCATACATATGCACACGATACAGTCTTTACATATACTCCATACATATACAGACATGATACACTATACATATGCACACATGATATACTCCATACATATACAGACATGATACACTCCATACATATGCACACATGATACACTCATGTAGACTCTCTATACATATGCACACATGATAAATTCTATACATATACACACTCCATACATATACACACATGATACACTCCATACATATACACACATGATACACTCCATACATATGCACACATGATATACTCCATACATATACAGACATGATACACTATATACATATGCACACTCGATACACTATATACATATGCACACATGATATACTCCATACATATACAGACATGATACACTATACATATGCACACATGATATACTCCATACATATACAGACATGATACACTATATACATATGCACACTCGATACACTATATACACATGCACACATGATATACTCCATACATATACAGACATGATACACTCTATACATATGCACACATGATTCACCCCTTACAAATGCACACATGATACGGTCTATACATAGGCAAACATGACATACTCCATACATATACAGACATGATACACTCCATACATATGCACACATGATACACTCATGTAGACTCTCTTTACATATGCACACATGATAAATTCTATACATATACACACTCCATACATATGCACACATGATACCCTCCATACATGATACACTCCATACATATACACACGATACACTCCATACATATACACACATGATACACTCCATACATATGCACACATGATATACTCCATACATATACAGACATGATACACTGTATACATATGCACACTCGATACACTATATACAATATATACATATACAGACATGATACACTCCATACATATGCAGACATGATACACTCCATACATATGCACACATGATATACTCCATACATATACAGACATGATAGACTATATACATATGCACACTCGATACACTCCATACATATGCACACATGATACACACCATACATATGCACACATGATACACACCATACATTTGCACACATGATACACTCCATACATATGCACACATGATACACACCATACATATGCACACATGATACACACCATACATTTGCACACATGATACACTCCATACATATGCACACATGATAAATTCTATACATATACACACTCCATACATATACACATGATACATTCTATACATATACACCTCCATACATATGCACACACATGATAATTTTTATACATATACATGATACATATATGCTTTCCTACATATACACACATGATATACTATATACATGATACATACCTGTTTACATACATATGCACACGATACAGTCTATACATATACTCCATACATATGCATACATGATACACTATACATATGCACACATGATATACTCCATACATATACAGACATGATACACTCCATACATATGCACACATGATATACTCCATACATATACAGACATGATACACTCCATACATATGCACACATGATAAATTCTATACATATACACACTCCATACATATGCACACAAGATATATTCTATACATATACACACTCCATACATATGCACACACATGATAAACTTTATACATATACATGATACATACTTGCTTTCATACATATGCACAGGATACAGTCTATACATATACTCCATCCATATACAGACATGATACACTATACATATACACACATGATATACTCCATACATATACAGACATGATACACTCTATACATATGCACACATGATGCACTCCTTACAAATGCACACATGATACGGTCTATACATATGCAAACATGACATACTCCATACATATACAGACATGATACTCTCCATACATATGCACACATCATACACTCATGTAGACTCTCTATACATATGCACACATGATAAATTCTATACATATACACACTCCATACATATACACACATGATACACTCCATACATATGCACACATGATATACTCCATACGTATACAGACATGATACACTATATACATATGCACACATGATATACTCCATACATATACAGACATGATACACTCTATACATATGCACACATGATATACTCCATACATATACAGATATGATACACTATACATATGCACACATGATATACTCCATACATATACAGACATGATACACTCTTTACATATGCACACATGATGCACTCCTTACAAATGCACACATGATACGGTCTATACATATGCAAACATGACATACTCCATACATATACAGACATGATACACTCCATACATATGCACACATGATAAATTCTATACATATACACACTCCATACATATGCACACATGATACCCTCCATACATGATACACTCCATACATATACACACATGATATACTCCATACAAATACAGACATGGTACACTATTTACATATGCACACTCGATACACTATATACATATGCACACATGATACACACCATACATATACAGACATGATAGACTATATACATATGCTTGATACACTCCATACAGATGCACACAATACACACCATACATATGCACACATGATACGCCATACGATTGCACACATATTACATTTTATACACACACATGATATACTTCATACATATACATACTTGCTTTCATACATATACACTGTACATATGCACACCTAATATACTTCATACTTATACAGACATGATACACTCTATATATTAGCACACATGATGCACTACATACAAATGCACACATGATACGCTCTATACATATGCAAACATGATATACTCCATACATATACAGACATGATACACTCCATACATATGCACACATGATACACTCAAGTAGACTCTCTATACATATGCACACATGATCAATTCTATACATATACACACTCCATACATATACACACATGATACACTCCATACATATACACACATGATACACTCCATACATATGCACACATGATATACTCCATACATATACAGACATTTTACACTATATACATATGCACACTCGATACACTATTTACACTATATACATATGCACACATGATATACTCCTTATACAGACATGATACACTCTATACATATGCACACATGATGCACTCCTTACAAATGCACACATGATACGGTCTATACATATGCAAACATGACATACTCCATACATATACAGACATGATACACTCCATACATATGCACACATGATACACTCATGTAGACTCTCTTTACATATGCACACATGATAAATTCTATACATATACTCCATACATACTCACACATGATACAATTCATACATATACACACAATTCAGGGTCTGGGATAGAACCCGGGTCTCTGGCGTGAGAGGTGAGTCACGTGCGCTACTAGGAGTTGATAAACACATACAACGAAAGGCAATTTGCTTGCACACATGATACACTCAATACATATACCCACATGATACATTCTATACATATACATATACATATACATATACATATACATATATATATATATATATATATTTATATATATATATATATATATATATATATATATATATACATATGTTTATGTTTTTTAACATTTAAATGATCATTTTGCTACAGTTTCTGCTTGTACTTTATACACATCAATTTCAGTTTGTGCAATGCAGGTTCAATTTAATTTTGCAACTTATAAAGCATTAAAATGTGGATCCAATTCACACATTAAAACAGTGTTTGAAATAATAAATGCAAACGATGGGATTTAATTTTCATTCTCATTCTGCACCAAACATTGCACATATGTCTTGGAAAATGCTAATTGAAATAAAGAAATACATTGCCATTCAACATACTGCATTGCCATTTTGCATATTACATTTCGAAATGAATCATGCTACTCATATGCTTCAATAGCATCATGGATGTGCAGCCCACAAATCTGCAGCAACTGTGTGATGCTTTCATGTCAATATGGAGCAAAATCTCTGAGGTATATATTCCAGTACCTTTATGAATCTATGCCACAAAGTATTAAGGCAGTTCTGAAGGCAAAAGGGAGTCCAACCTGGTACTCGTAGGGTGTAAATAATAAAGTGAGTGTAAATAGTTTGTAAAGTCATGCAAAGCAATCATTTCAATTACATACTCATTTCTGAGACATATTCAGTGTTCCACTTTTGCACACCAAAACACTTTTATTCACACACACACTGTCCTTCTCATTAAACACTCAGTCATTCCCTCACTCAAAAGATTGAAAAGTTCTGAATAGAGTTCGGTTCTTATTAGATTATAGATGCCACCTGTGTGGGTTTGGCTGATCTGTAATATATTTCTGTGCTCTCTCTGTCTCTTTTTTTCTCTCTGTCTGCCCACTAATCTCCATATAAGCACTCTCTGATCCACTTTCTGTCTCTTCTCTTCTGGCAGGGCCAGGAATGGACTGATGGGATAAAATGAAGCGAGGGGAAAGGAGAACGGAGCCAGTGAAAGCCAGACACACAGGGTGAGCATGTCAGCAGTTTAAGTCCAAACTGTCTCCTGAGAATTGACTATATCAGTTCATAAAAGGCACAAAGAATATCAGATAAACAGCTGATGGAAAATGTACTGAAAGATCATTATAGCCACCGATAAAAATAGCCTACGGGTTTCTATTGAAAGAATACTTTGTACTTTCATTTATCTGAACTTTTTTATTCACACGCTCAGAGTTTAATTATATTTATTTATATGCTCAAACATTCTTTTTTCCCCTCTTTTCTTCATAAGGCTTTAAAGAATTGTCCAGAAAATAAAAAAGTTTAAATAGTTCTAGGAATAAGGGATTAACATTCTAGAAAAAAAATGAACATTTCTGATCAATCAATCAACCAACCAACCAAATAACCAATCAATCAAACCAATCAATCAATCTATCAACCAGTCAATTAATCAACCAAAAAACCAACCAACCAACCATCAAATCAGTCATTTAATCAATCATTCAATCAATCAACCAAAAAACCAACCAACCATCAAATCAATCATTTAATCAATCATTCAATCAATCAATCAATCAACCAAAAAACCAACCAACCATCAAATAACTAAATCAGTCACTCAATCAACCAACCAATTAATCGATCGATCGATCAATCAACCAAAAAACCAACCAACCATCAAATCAATCAATCAATCAATCAACCAATCAATCAACCAAAAATTCAACCAACCATCAAATAAATAAATAAATAAATCAGTCAATCAACCAACCAATCGATCGATCGATCAATTAACCAAAAAACCAACCATCAAATAAATAAATAAGTCAATCAACCAATCAATCGATCGATCAATCAATCACATCAAATCAATCAATCAGTCATATCAACCAACCAAGTCAACCAAATCAACCAATTGACCAACCAAATCAACCAATCAATCAATCAATCAATCAACCAACCAACCAATCATTAAACCAATCAATCAATTAGTCAATCAACCAACCAATCAATCAATCAATCAATCAATCAATCAAACCACAATAAATGTGTTAGAAGGAAGCATAAAATAAAACTGTCTATCAGAAAAAACAATGATGCCATGCATAATGATATAATTTTTAAAATTTTTCAAAAACATTTAATTGATATTAATATTTAAATGCATATTTATTTTCTAAAAAAAATGCTGCTATTAATGTTATTATTATTATTATTATTATTATTATTATTTATTCCTGAAGCTGCTGATCTTTCTCGTTAGAGTGAACTACATCTTTAATGTTTCTTCTCTTTAATTTTTCTAGCCTCTGAGCTATGTAATTTGTTGCACCTGATCTGTGTTTTACACCCGGGTGCTTTGAAGCTGCATTTTCAGTCTCCTGCGGGAGCCTAACAACTCAGAGCCTTCAAAGAACTGCATTTAGACTGACTGATGGGATGAGACTCGACAGCGATCAACTTATGTGTCCTTCACTTCATCACTCACTCTCCTCCTCTCTCATGTGCTTTCTCTCTTTTTTTGCTGAATGATAGTGGGATCACATTACAATGTTAGTTCCATTTTCTTTCAATTGTATGCACACACACCTTGAAAGCAGAAACGTAAGCATGTGTTTTCATGGTGTGTTGAACATTGACCAGCACAACGACTAATTGAAGACTGGACTATTTATTTAAAGTGTAAACAGTATATATTTGTATTAATTTAGTTCAAGATTAGCTCTCTCACATGTGAGAGTGTATGGGTGTTTCCCAGTACTGGGTTTCAGCTGGAAGGGCATTCGCTGCGTAAAACATATGCTGGAATAATTGATGGTTCATTCTGCTGTTTTTTCCCCGCAATATTTTATTGGGGTTTAAACATGGATGCTCCTCTTATAACAATCTTATGTGATATGAGACTCTTCACTCTGAAAGCTCTTGAATAACTTTATCCTCTGTAAGTGTTTTTCAGCCGTGTTTACGGTCGATCAGCTCTGCAGGCATAACCTCTCAAAGACAGAAAGCTAAACTGGAGATTCTCAGAAAGAAGGCATATCCAATCTTAAGCATTTGATCTCTTAGTTTCACATGTTTTTCAAAAAGCTTGATGAAAACATGTTTGCCGTTAGCCTGAATTGTGAAGAGATTCTGCAGGTTTATGCAGGACTGAATAGAAGATACATCAATTTCATACTTTAAACATTCTCAGCAATAGCAAACACAAATTTTTCTGAGACAAAATCATCATATATATATATATATATATATATATATATATATATATATATATATATATCAGCCTGATTTCACGAGGAAACAATTTTACGTTTTGGCAGTTTTACGTTTTGGCTAATTTGCACAAAATATTTGTTCAGTCGTATGAAAATGTAGGATTTTAAAAGGAGACGTGGCACCCAACCCCGCCCTTAAACCCATCCGTCATTGGGGGATGAGCAAATCGTACTAAATTGTATAAATGAGATTGTACAAATTCATACGAATTAGCCACTAAATCAAAATGTTCTGAACTGCCGTGAGATTGTGTTGGAAATATAACTGGTTTAAAAGAAAAATCCTAACATTTTAGCAAAAAAAAAAAAGAAAAAGAAGTGCAGTTTTTAAAAAATGCTGTGTTGTTTAAACCCCAAAACTTGAATAAATTGTAATTTACGCAGTGCATTTCTCAAAACAATCCCAACAGACACGGGATGTCAATATGATGTCAGATTATTATTGTATAAATACTTTTTTTAAGGTAAGGTTCAGTCAGTTCGTTTGAGTAATGGGAAATCAACAACTCAATTAATTGAGCTGATCAAATGTGGTTTAAATTTAACCACACCAATTCTTTCATCAGATGGGTTCATGTAATGCCTCTGTCCTGCTGCGCTTCAGAAAAATTCAGCATCACAAGCAAAATGACCACCTTGTGTCATATAACATATATCGACCAATCAGCATGGTTGCCAAGGCAGAATTCCAAGCACAACCAGTAATTTTAAACAGAGACATGGTGAATCAATTAAAGAAGTTAAAATTATTAAATTATTAATTCCATGTTTTTGCTGCCTAATGAGTAAGTTAAACATCCCTGTTTGTTTTGATGCCAAAACTTGGTATTTTAAGTAATGTCAAGTTACATTAACTTAATATCTTTAGTAATAACAACAGCAGGGTTTACAGTGTATGAGGGGCATTATGATGGTTTGAGATGTTAGCTCGATGTTGAATTTTGGTCACTTTCCAACACAGCCTAAAATCAACCAAATAGGACATCCGTTACTGGATATCAAAATAACGTATTTCTTAGACGCTGGCTAGACATTGAATTTTGGGATGCATACAAATAGCAAAACAGCAACACCACACCACAAACAGAGACGGGACAAGATTCACAGATTTGCTTTTACTGATCGTTCTGTAATTTGTTGACAAACCATTTCATTGTGATAGAGAAAGTAAAAGACAGCACTGCATGACACAAAAAAAAAATCATGTGAACATAGGACAGTTTCCTTAGGGAAAACTGTACATGCAATGCTGTAGGAATTACAGTTCTGTGTTTTTACACCTCCTGACATTCATGTCTGTTGGGTCACACATTCCCATTCACAACATGAGCTCTGGCTATATATATATATATATATATATATATATATATATATATATATATATATATATATATATATATATATATATATATATATATATATATATATATATATATATATATATATATATATATTCAGGGCAGATTTGGAAAAAAAAGTCTAATTGAAATGCATATAGAAATCTGTGTGACATATTATACAATTTTGCATGTAAAGACTTATGCTATGTATATAAAGTAATGCTTAAAGATGCAGTATGTAAGTTTGACACCCACTGGTTGGACTAGGTATTGCACTCCTTGTTCAAAACACAAAAACACAAGCCCAGGTTGCCAGATTGAAGACACCAACAGGAGCGAGCCTGACTGTCGAGCCTAAAGGCTGATTTAAATTGTGTTCTAAATAAAAGCAACGGCACGCGATAAAGGGAATATTTTCCATATTAAAAGTTTTTGCTCTGACCAACACCTGAAATATATATTTTAAAAATGGATTCTATTTCTTTCAGCTGAACAACAGGATAAATTGACAATGATCACCGCAGGTACACCTCATGTGATTTATTCAGTTTTAAATGCTAATAATGTGAGTTTGAATGACATTTTACATGTCATTTATTACCATACTACTGAAAGCCACAGCAGATACTTTATTTCAGATCTTGAAAATAAAATAAACAGTTTTAAAACAAATATCAGTAATTCAGCATGTACATTTAATAATGTTAATGAGCTTTAATATGTATTAATTACATTATAAACCATTTCCTACATCATATACCATTTCCTTGGAGTGCAGTAAGTGCACTATTCTGTGCTTCTGAATGGCTGTATTTTCACTTATCACTGCAAATCATGTAACGTAACATGTGGTTAGGACACGGGGTTACAATGTAACCTGCTCACCTAATGTTTATGATCATAATATTTATATTATTTTCTAATTAAATACTACCACATGTGGTACTCTGAATCTGTGTCTCATTTTGAAGGTTGTTACTGTCCACGGGAGGTCACATTTCGGTCACAGAAGCAAGCTTTGAGAGCCTTTCTGACTAAATGAATGAATTATGCTGTTTTCCACAAAGGCAACCCGGGGTGCGGAAATATAATTGGCTAAAATAGCATTGTGTGGGTTAAATGACCAAAACAAAGACAGACGTTCCGGTACGTAATGTATATTTTCAAAGCAGAATATCTGACTTTAGCAATGTTTTTCAGATAAACAAGAATGTTCAATGTTTCTTAAATATCTGCAAACATATTATGGTATTTATATGCATTAGAGGAGTCAAAAACGTACATACAGCACCTTTAAATGTTGTGGGGAGTGTAAAATAAAAATAGAGCAAAGCAAAGGTTTTTTTTTGTAGACTGGAGAGTCTGGAATTAAAAATAAAAAAATATATATAAATGAAAGTACTGTAGCTGCAAAGAGAACACAACAATAAGCAATCATCAAAATCAGGTGTTTGAGCACTGAGGTGTGTTTACAGTGTGTGTAAACAACACTGTATTAGTAAAAAAAAATCATTCAGCATGGTATAATTATTGTATATTAAAAATATTTGTGGTGTATTTTGAGTTTAAATTTCACAAACCCATTCAGACACAAATACCTCAGACAATACTTCATCTTGTGAAATGGGCCACATTTGGTTCTCTTTAAGTGAATAGCCTGCGTACTATTATGCTAATGTAGTTTGCTGTTTATGATTCAGTTTATTTGTTTAATAATTCAGATTGATGAGATTCGGTAGATTGGTTCAAATTGCTTCAATGCTGAAAATCTTGGGGGAAAAGCCCAGAGTAATTGGCTGCTTACTGCTGACTGGAATCATCTGTAGAGGAGGTGAACAGTTTACTGATTGACAATCAGAAGCGGCAGAAGCAGAGGAAGCATCAGGAAACAAAAAGGCTATAGTCAGCTCTTTCAGCTATTTGTTTCTAATTGTTCCATTTCTTTTTTCCCACCTTCATTTCTTTCTCTAACCGAGCTGTGTGTCAGTTGTTTCCTAATAAAGCAGTGTTTGCTTGGCCCTTGTGTTGACCCAGTGGTAAAACATGAACAGGGTGTTTGTAAGACTCTCGTGAAACATTCACAATCATGACGCGGCACTTGTCATGTTTATAAAGCATGTGTATGACAACTGACATTAAGTGTCATTCGCTCATCTAAAATGCAAAGATGAAATTGTGTGAGATGTCTTTGTTATGACCACATAACATAAACACATGCATTACAATCTGTCTTTGTCTTGACATTACTAAGAGTGGTTTCACACATAGACTTTTGTTTTGGAACCTTGTGTGTTTCCCTCATTAGCATGATTCATTAGGCATATGTGAAACCCGCAGCAAAACAATCTGTCTGAGATTTCCTGAATTGATACGAACTCTGGAGCGGATCGATTGTTGTGAGAAAGCAATACGATTCAACAAACTACCAAACTAGGCTATATCACAGTGTACTATGGATATGTAATAAGTATGTATGGCTATACCGTACCGGGATGCCATTCCTACTGGTAAATGTGCGTTTCATATCAAAAACGAAAGCGAAAGCATGCTGAACTATTAATAAGATCTGATTATCTGTAAGGAAAATTGACCGAACTGCAGTCTTGGTTTATCTGTTATTTCTCTCTATAACGTAAAAGCCTATAATTCTAGCCAACAGCTATGTATCAGAAAGTCTTACCTCTGATTTATATTTGGTGACGGTGTCTGTGGGTGACACCATTCAAAATTAAAACACAGCTTTTTGCTTATAATGTCTTATTGCTCAACATCATAAATTAAACGGCTGAGCCGGACTCTGAAAAAGAAACCGTGGAACTCTGACCAATGTGAAGAGAGTTTACTTACATGCGACTTGTTTTAGCTATTTTTGGTCCATTTAGAAAGTTTGCCTTATGAATGCAAACCACACCACGAACAAAAAGCAACATTGTAACAGTTTTAATCCCTGTTTCAGAACAAAACAATCAATCTACAGGTGTGAAAGCACCCTAAGACAAAATAACTTGTCATAAATCTGTCATAAACATGATTGACAGGAGGCCATTCTAATTGTGTCATAAATATTTTTTCTGACCATTTTATTTTCAGTGGAATAAAATTAATTTGTCATTAAAATGTTGTACTCAGAAAAATTGTTGTATAACAGAGTAATTAATATTAATTAATGACATTAATAACAGCTGAGGTCAAGAAAGATATTAACAATGCTGTTATAAAATCCATGACAATCATAATGGCCTCATGCTATTCATGTTTATGACAAGATTTAGGTTTTGTTGTCTCGGCATGTCAAGTTGTCAAAATAAAGACACTGACAGGTTATGATGTATTTGTTTATGTCAAGTTGTCATAGCAAATACATCTCAAACAATGCCATCTTTGCATTTAAAACGTATTGACAAATAAACAATAAGAACTATTGACAGTTGGCATAAGCAATTGGGATTACTATATATAAGTTTCTACAGTAACATGAGTTGGCCAATATCACTTGACTGGTGATTGATGAGCATAAAATGAGCTGTATTAGTGCTTGAGAAGTCTGAGAGGATTAAATCCTGTAGATCTGCTATAATACACTGTTTATTTGCCACTTTCAGTGTTTTTTACAGTCTGTGAGTTTGTGAGGCATTGTTCTCACACACACACACACACACACACACACACACACACACACACACACACACACACACACACACACACACACACACACACACACACACACACACACGCACATGCACATAACCAGGACAGTGTGCTCAAGGGGAGCAATTGGTGGTTAGGCAACTTGCTTAAGGGCACCTTGGGTATTGAGAGTGGTAGAAGGCTCAGTTCTTTCTTACCCCCCACCCCCCACCTACCTGCCTGCAACTCTTTCCGCTACTGAAAATCGAAGCTGTGACCTTTTGGTTACAAGTCCAGCTGTCTAACCATTATGTTCCTGTCATTATCAAGATGGTGTGTGAAAGTTGCTATAATAATCCCTATATACCGATCCACCCTGGAGAATGTGAAGAGCTCCCATTTTCACCATCAGAAGTATCCAACCCAGGCTCATTCTGAAAACGTAGTCCCACGGACGTTTCTGGAGACCGCGAATTATGTAGCCGGGGGTACGTATGGTTGCATTTTAATTTTTTTTAAACTAACGCTATGGGGCAGTGTGACGCCATTCCTTTTTGCGTTTACCGGCTGATCGCTTACCCCGTGTGAAGGGCTTTCCCGCTGCAACCAATTTGTCCAGTTAGCTCGTCGTGTATGTTGGCGGACTTGAGACGCAGAGAGATGGCCACGATGACAGGTTCGAGTCCGGGGAAGAGCAGGTCTGGAAATCAGGTAAGACAAAAACAGAATTTAAAAAAAATGAACAAGTGAATAACAGGGTGAGAATGTGGTAAAATCCGAAAACATGGTAAAAATCAGACGAGGGCTTTTCTTTTTCTGGATGGCTTTTGTAAATCGTTGATTGGGTTTTAGGGAAGTAAGTGGGTGGGCGGGTCAATCGAAAAAATTGGTTGGGTTTAGGGAAGGAGGGGGGTGGGTCTGTCGATTGAACGGCCAGCCAGTCAGTCATTCAGTCAGTCAGTCAGACAGACGTTCGGTCGACAGTGGCCTCTGGTGGGTTAACGGCCGGTGTGAACGGCACTCGCGAGAGAAATTTGAGATATGAAAAAGGGCATGCAGCGGCCTCTCGTGGATTCGGGAAAACAAAAACTGCAAAAATACATACCTCTCGGGAAGTATTTCGCGGTCTCCAGAAACGTCCATGGGACTACGTTTTTAGAATGAGCCTGGGTTGGAAGTATCACTTTAATTGCGTTTCTTGCCAGTGCTGTTATCATTATATCATACATATCATATACCTTGTATATGTCTAATAAAATCAGAAGCTTTGTTTAGTATTTGATGCAAGTACTGTCTCTGAATCACTTGATTCCTTTCTCAATGTAAGCTGCTTTGGATAAAAGTGTCAGCTATATGACTAAAGATAAAGGTCATGTTAAGTTTAAAGAATGTTGTGGTTTTTGCATTGATTGCGTGATGAGAGAGATGAGATTCCAGCTCTGCCAATAGACTTACTTAACATGCTGTAAATATGCTATTTTAGTTAACCAAGTAATTTCTTTTAACAATGTATGTGCCATTAGTCCGCCTCTTCTTTCTTGTTTCTTTCTTTGAATAAGCAGGTTTTGAACGTGAGTAACATAAGACAGTCCAGTGATGTAACGACTTAACTAAACTACATTACACGGTCAAAATACTGTCTTGCTTTAATCTTTATGACACAACTTCTTCCTTCCTGGAAGTGACATCAGCATATACTCTATATTAAAAATTAAATTACTTTTCAAGTTTTGCTTTTCACATCATTATTAATTTAACATAAATAAAACAATGAACTTATGGCTCTTATAAACAATGCTGTGGGTTCCCTTGTGTGTTTTAAAGTACTGTTTTGGGTGTTAATGCTTATATAAAGTGCATCCGGAAAGTATTCATAGCGCTTCACTTTTTCCAAATTTTTTTATGTTACAGCCTTATTCCAAAATGGATTAAATTCATTTACTTCCCCAAAATTCAACACACCATATGCCATAATGACAATGTGAAAAAAGATTTTTTGAAAGTGTTGCAAATTTATTAAAAATAAAAAACCTGAAAAATCACTTGTACATAAGTATTCACAGCCTTTGCCATGAAGCTCTAAATTGAGCTCAGGTACATTCTGCTTCCACTGATCATTCTTGAGATGTTTCAGCAGCTTAATTGGAGTTCATGTCCATGTCAAAGCACAAACCAAGCATGAAGACAAAGGAATTGTCTGTAGACCTCTGAGACAGGATTTTCTTGAGGCACAAGGCTGGGGAAGATTACAGAAGAACAACCATCTGTGCAGCAATCCACCAATTAGGCCTGTATGGTAGAGTGGCCAGACGGAAGCCACTCCCCACCTAGAATTTGCCAAAAGAAACAAAATTCTCTGGTCTGATCAGACTACATTTGAACATTTTGGAGTGAATGTCAGGGGTTATGTTTGGAGAAAACCAGGCACCACTCATCACCAGGCTAATACCATCCCTACAGTGAAGCATGGTGGTGGCAGCATCATGCTGTGGGGATGTTTTTCAGCAGCAGGAACTGGAAGACTAGTCAGGATAGAGGGAAAGATGAATGCAGCAATGTACAGAGACATCCTGAATGAAAATCTGCTTCAGGGTGCTCTTGACCTCAGAATGGGGCAACAGAACCTCTTCTAGAAAATGTAGTGGCTTCACAACAACTCTGTGAATGTCTGTGAAAGGTTGTAAATACTTATGTACATGTGATTTTTCAGTTTTTTTATTTTTAATAAAGTTTCAAAAAATCTTTTTTCACATTGTCATTATGGGGTATTGTGTGTAGAATTTTGAGGAAATAAATGAATTTAATCCATCTTGGAATAAGGCTGTAACATAAAAAAATGTGGAAAAAGGTGCAGTGCTATAAATACTTTCCAGATGCACTGTACATCTGTATATGTGACCATCATATAATCTCACACTTTAAGTTTGTTGAAGAATAAAATGGTATGATGTTATTTTGAACAAACTGAATATCATTTCAGGAATTCATAACAGCTTGCCAAAGTAAACTTTTCAGAAAAGTTTGCTTCATGTTTTGTTAAATACATTATTATCAGCCCAGAAGATGTGGTTCTGGTAACTGTTTTGACCTTTTTCCCAAGCCCTAACCAGTCATAATCTTCTTCACTTGGTCTAGGTGCTTGCAAGTTGGTAATCCTGCTAGAGATAGTGTCTGCTATTGGCTTTAAAACTTTGTCATGATGCCAGTGATAGCACCTCACACAGGGCTATTGATGATAGGGTCCAAGGTTCTTCTTCCTAGACACAAAGGGCAAGCTCAGGATTCAGCTCTCTCTGACCAGAAGTAGAACTGACTTGGTAGTACATCATAGACAGCCTGACCTAAGAATATTTTTTGTGGGATTTGTCACTTTTCACTCTGCAGCTTTTTCACAACTCATCTGGGCTCCCTGGGGCAAAATCCCATCCTTCTTGTTGGCTTGCACTTCCTCAAATGTCTGTACCTTAGTCACATGACTCATTGTACTGCAGTATCTACAATGTTGTTTTGCCTTTAGGGTAGTCCTGCTTTCTTAAGAACATAACATACTGTTCTCAAATCCTACTCTGGTTATCAAGACATTGTAAACAAAGAGGGGCCAGATTTAGGCTCCGTTTACACTAATACATTTTAGTTTTTAAAGGCATTTTAGAATAAAAATGATCCACATCCACACTGGCATTTCACCTACATAGCATTTCTGAAAAGATCTCCATCCACACTGTACCGCTAAAAACGCACATCATGTGACCACACACACACACACACACACACACTGGCATGCGTTGCAGTGTAAACTGAGGTATGAGCTCCAAGCAAACAGCAGGTGCTTTGAGCACACCTCGCCATGTGAGAGCAGTGCATGTCGGACAGTTCATCAAGGTTATTCCACTGGATCTCATCTCACTATAGTTGTTTAATGTGATATTTAATTCATTTTGTCTATATCTAACGACTCTTTGGTCTTTTGAATTTTTTTACTTGTTCTCAGGAAACATGCTTTGGCTGACCGCAAAAGTAAGTTAATATATTCATTTATGTAAACATGTACACTGATTCTGCACATTTGACTGATTGCTTGCCTTTATTTCCTACATTGTATAAACTTATGGTATGTTATACTTTTATAATGGCATTGTTTATTATTAAAACTGAAATTCAGCAAAAGAGACAGGATATGTTTCATATTTTTAATGACAATGAAAGGAGGCAGTTATGTTACAGGCTTTGTTTTGTTATAAATAAAAAGATGACGGTCATATAAATATGCTACCCAACGCAGTACACTAGTCAGTCTTCTTGGTTGGTGCATTGGATAGCTGCTGTTTCTAAACAATAATTCTATAAGTACTCAAATGGCAACAGCAGTAATTCTAAAATTTTCTACTGTATAATACTTTTGTGTTGGATATTGAATTCAACATTTTGGATTTTTGTCACCTCATACATTCAGAGCATCTGTTGAGATTTTAGAATTAAATTGCTGCTGTCGGGGTGGCACGGTGGCTCAGTGGTTGCTGGTTCGATTGCAGCTGGAAGGGCATCAGCTGCATAAAACATAAGCCTTAATAGTTATAATGTTATCTTTTTGTAAAATAGCCTATAATTGTGTGTTACTGAAGGTGCATACTTCCCTTTGTCCAGTAAAGCAGGAGAGCAACGTTTTTCCGCAACAGTGAAATTGTGATTTTTTAAAGTTTTACTTAGAGTAAAAACTGATATTTGTTGGCTTGCACTGAGTCACTGTTCTAAAGTTCAATTTCAAATGGTTTATTTTATTTTCAATAAAATTGAAAACTCTGAGGAACTGAGGAAAACTCTATCTATGTCTGAAGTAAAGTTATTGGCGTAACAGTATGGTATAAATACTTTTGTGCTTTGAAATTGTAATAAAGTAACATTGTTAAAATGAAATAAACAAACATTTAAGAAAAATCAGTGTACACTACCTGACAAAAGTCTGTCGCCTATCCAAGTTTTAGGAATAGCTTACGAAAGGCAAATGTAATGTAATGGGGAGCACAAATGTCCAGATACCTCAGGCTGTTGATGTTGCCATCCACTCTGCAGTTCTCTCCATGTCCCCATACTGAATGTTGCCCCAAACCATGAATTTTCCTTCACCAAACATGACTGATTTCTGTGAGAATCTTGGGTCCATGTGGGTTCCAATAGGTCTTCTGCACTGTGATGATTGAGATGCAGTTCAACAGATTAATCATTGAATCTATTTTATGCCACTTTTCCAAATGATCAACTAGAAGTCAAGTTAATTTTTTGTTGCTTATACAACTGGGATTGATGACAAGACTTTTGTCAGGTAGTGTACTATATTCATATGAGCTTTTTTAAACAAAGTTATTCAATTACAATTTATTCAACACAATTTTTCTATAATTGAAGAGTTCAGATGCAAAAACATCTAAAAGCCATTTGACATTTCCTTAAATAAAGCATTTTTATCAGGCTCCTGACTGTAGGTTCAGTGACCAAGTTTATGGCAAAGAATACACTCTTTTAAAGGTCTTTATAGTTAAATAACTCAACATAAACAGGAGTCTGAGAAAAAAAAAATGCTCATTTCCAATGGAAATTTCAGACGGCACTTAGAGGTTCTTGCATCTGAACTCTTCAATATAAATTTAACCCTGCTTAAAACCATTACACATCACAAAAGCTATTGGCACACACATGCGCACTACAACACACACACCCCAAACACACACACAATACGTATCTGCTGATTTAGCTTTTAGGAATACTGTCTTGCTAAAGACAGCAGATAAGCATGTACTTTTAGCATTAGAAATGATACATTTTACTCCAGTCAAAAAATGAGTGCTGCCCTCTAATTAAATATTGATGAAACACTGCACACTGTTGAGGGAAAACCTACAGTTTATGCTGAAGATGAGGTTGTTTCTTTAATCAAAATAGATTTGAGAATTGAAATTTAAATAGCTGCTTTATTTTAGAGGTTTGGCGAAAGGGTCATTTATGAGCTGAAGGGCGAATGGTGTACACAGAATTCTAAGACTACTGAAGAGTTAAAAATAGCCAAAATCACTCTGCATTTCTAGCGTTAAGGGCTGTTGAACATCTTCTGCAGACTCTAACTAGAACTACAGGATGCTGTTCATACAGCCTGACTTGTCAAAACATATATCTTTGAGCTAATTGGGTTGTTTTGATTAATAGAGAATCTAATCACATAATCTAAGTTTAAATTCAAGAAAACACTTTGGTGATTTATTTATTCAATTACAGTACGTCACATACATACTCATGCATTGGCTTTTTTTTTTACACATGAATATAGAAGTGTTTAAAATCCCATGTCAGCATGTCTACATCTGATGCAAACACCTCAACACAACTAAAAGCAATAGAAACAGAGAGTAAACCGATGCCTTGTTCAATATAGGATGAACTTGAAGCCTACTGACATGGATAGACAACTTTCAGCTGCTGCAGTAATGATGCAATGCAATGCTACATAAACTAAGAATAAACAACATATCCAGCTAAATTAAGAAAGCATCTTCAGCCATTAGTTTAATCTTTCAACCTTAAAAAGAATTGTGGCGCCAGTTTAATATTCATTTTACCTGTAAATCATCCAGCAATTGGATTGGACAACTGGACAAACACGGCAATAGAAAAGATATACTATAAACCCATATATTAACATATAAATACAAGGTCTTTGAGGGAGTTTGGGGTCCTTTCAAATTGTTCCTAAAATGTGGTGGAGTTGAATTGTGTCGATTGATGAACAACAAGAGAAATCATAAATATTGATGTAAAATACTGAGATTTTTTTTGTTTGTTTGTTTTATTTTGTTTGTTTTATTGTTGTTTTTGTATTATTTGAGTGTAAAGTTAAAATGCAATAAAGAGTTTTTTAAAAATTAGGGAAGAAATATTACAATTAAGTGATTAAATTACATATTTTGAGTAATTTAATTTAATAGTTTATAGCATATTGAATATTAAAATGAATTCAAATATACCAAATAATAATGTTTCATTTATTTATTTTTATGGTATCTTTCCACACGTGTCTTATACATCATGTCATGCACGCTCTTCAGTAGCATGTCATCAAAGAAATAGCTAGCACAATTTGACAAGCTTCCAAACAACCTTCAATATGAAATTTTCCTTCTGAAAATAGGCATCTTTATGGAATTGTGCTTCTTCTTTTCACCCTGTGACACACATGGGCAAACACAATAGCTGTTTCTCTTTTCATCAAACAACCTTTTTCCCTGCTGTGAGTTTCCTATTATTGTCCATGTGTTGCTGTGATTATACTTAAAGTAATTGTTTCTGGTCAAAATCGCTCATAGTAATAAATATTGCCAATTTAGCAGTTCTGCGTTTATCCCATTGAATCCGGCCTGATACGTATGGAGGTCAAAAAACATCCTTGGACACGTGTGCATGGGACACATTCATGAATGTGATTTGCTGCCTTCAATAACAATGCGCACAAATGACCTCAGAGCCCTATGGTGACGTGTGGTCATTCTGGCATAAAGCAAACACACACACCATGCTCTCTGAAGTCATCCTTTTGGACCTCTGAACTGCGTACACATGCATGTACATGCACATTATCATGGCCATTTACACAATGATACTTCCTTTATGCATTCTGACACGCGTGATGTGAATAGTAATATAGCATATGTATTCTGCAGTCGGTATTAGTCACTTTGCATGCACAACATGGTGCCATTTCACATGTCTGATGGCACCTAATAATCTCTAGAACAGGTAAATGCTCACCACTTTCTCACGTGTGTACTCCAAAAGACACTATGTCCTGCAAAAGAGCATATTATTAATGTAGTTTTAGGTGTAGAGTATAATTACTGTAGCATATCTTTAACATCTACACACCAACCTATTTGACACTCATCAGCAATCTCTCTATCTCTCTTTCTTTCTTTCTCTCTCTCTCTCACTACACACACACACACACAAACACACAGTTCGTCTCCTGCTGGTCTGCACTCTCGGGGCTGGCATAGCTTTTGCTCCGGTCATGATCGATTTTTTTGCATGTCTAGCAAGCAGCTTAATAAATCAGCTTACTTTTTACTTCCTCTTTTGTGTAATTCATCCTTTCTGTTGCTCTGAGTGAAAAGCATGCCTGTGGACATACACAGAACTCTCACAAACCTGCCTTCTCACCAATTGTGTGTTTTGTTTTTTTGTTATCTCGTTTAGACATTGTTTTCTAAAAGTAGCTTTAAAAACTGTCACCTAACCCTTATTAGAGTATTAGTTTTGTATATTATTATGGTTTGTAAAGCCTTGTTTTGTTAATTTTCTATATATTCTGTTCAAAAGTGACATTTTGGGCTCTATTTTAACGATCTAGGCGCAAAGTCTAAAGCGCATGGTACAAAAGCATTGCACCACTTTTGCTATTTTAAGGATGGGATAATACGGTTTGCACATGGTCTAACAGGGTTGTGCTCATTCTCTTAATGAATTATGGGTGCGTTTTGACCATAATGTGCATTAAACCAATTAGACTCTCATCTCCCATTACCTTTAAGAGTTAGTTGCATCACTCCATGGTGCATTTGCTATTTGCATAGTGGTCTTTGCAAGGGGAAAACTGAATGCTTCACTAGCAAGAAAACAGTTAAACAAACCATCTGCAGTGCGAGGATAAAGAACGGGTCTCCTCCACCTTTACTCTCTCTTTACTTTACTTTTACTCTTTACTCCTTTACTTTTGTGGATAAGAAAATGGTGTTGTACCCACTCCACTAAAGACATCCATTAGGCATCCATTAATTTGTTTGTTAAGCTCAAAGATTTGTTTCAAAACTATTTCTAAATTCAGTTCTGATTTCCAGAAAACGAATAAATGAACAATAATAATGAAGTGTGGTGGTTATACCCAAACACACGTTATATTCTTATATCCCATATAGTGATGCATACATCTCCGAAACCCGACAGGTGAACAAATCTGTTTTTATTAAAACAAATATAAATGTGCATATAATAAATAATACTGCTAATAATATTATTCAATTACAAATTGTCATGAATGAACTGAAAAAGAGTGTATGATAGGGCCCTTTGTGTGTCTCATATTTAATTTCTTGCTGCTTTTTTCTTATTACTGAAAGGCATGTTAATCAAAAGATGTCAGATTTTTAAAAAGTTTTGCATGTTATCGAATTGTGTTCAAAACACACACATGTGCAAAATATTTTGAAATTTTTATTTACATGCATATTAAAATAAATATTTGTATCTGCATGTAGATCCCCAAAAAGCATTTAAACACTGTAAACACTGGGTAAACACTATATGATTTGTAATAGTCGTTTACAATCGTGCAAGACAATACAAACATGCTCCAAGCTGTAACACTGTGAAATCTCCTATGAAATCTCATGTAATTTATCGACTTTTTTTCAACTCAATTCTGATGTGGTACTTTAAATTGTACTTTAAAACAGAGTGATGAAAATGGCCACTAAGCCAAACAACTGTCTCAAAACATGATTCAAACCAATCGACACAGGCAAAATTTTCTTAAACCTGAAATTTGACTGTTGTAGTCATAAATAAGTGAACCTGTTAAACTCATGATGAGTCTGATCACAGGAATCTTTCAGCATTTTCAATAATTGTTTCAGACGGCCAAATGTTGGCCAAATTCTGAAACAAGGCACAATTAAAATGTCTTAATATCATTACATTTAAAATGGAATATTAAAGCAAAGGGCATCTGAAATTTATTATTCCTTTATGGAGAACTAGTTTGTTTTTGTCAACAAATTTATTCCAAGATGCCCACCAAAAACCACACAGTTTAACTCCTAACAAATGGTTTGCTCTCTATAACTTTTTTTTTTTTTAAATAAATGGCAATGGTTCGATATTTTCAGACACATCTATATAAGCTCAGCATATGTGTTCAGAAACATTTCTGAGGCTGAATGTGGTGATTTTATTGACCATTTAAAAGAAATCACAGACTTTGTTGAAGATAAGCATTTAAAGCTGAGCAGCACTTTCTTCCATATCAGTGAACTTGTCCTGTGAACGTTCGCATTTCATCAGGATAACACAGCTTTCCTGGGGAAAACGACATTGCAGGCATGCAAAGTGGATTAAGAGCATCAGCTTCTCAGTCACTCTTCATCCTCCTCAATTGTTGTCTTGTATGGAGGTGTCACACAAACAACACAATTCCCCACTGGAAAGAAATGTGCATCTTCATCTGTCGGCTTACACAATGAAAAAGACATGCACATGTATAGAGCTTTCTAGTCTCTGTCTTTCTGTCTTCAGATTTTCCATTTAAGAGACAGTGTGCTTTTTAGTATAACTCTCATTTACTTACTCAGTTTGAGCTCAAACACTGCCTCTCTTTGAATAATCACTGATGAACTGGATTCCTTAGCAGGCGGAGAACTCTGCAAGGTTTCGGTTGCATGTGCTGCATAAACCTACAGTGTTGGGATAACAAAAACAGAAGTAACATCAGAAATGAAAAGCATGTGTTCATTCTGCAAATTTCTCTTGTTATTCTAGAATAACTTACATTAAAGGTGAAGTATTTAAAAGTGACCTAAGATTCCCAGTTTACACAAGACTTTAGGGTCTTAATGAGAAGTTTGTATCTTACTTTGATTAATCTTTCAAAGGCAGTCTTAATAAACTCTTTATTTGTCAAAAAAACAAACTCTGTCTAAAGTGAACTGTTTTGCTTCATATATATATTTATATCATCTCTCTGAGGCTGCATCAGGAAGGGCGATCAATTCTTGAAGAGCAGCTAAACTTGAGCAGCACACACTGCATTCAGTCCAGCCTCGAGTTTCTGCTGAATCCTGTCTGTTTGACTGGCATGGAATATTTGAAGCTGTTTTTATATTACAATGACAGAAAATGAGATTTCATCTCCCATGCAAATAATTGTCATGTATAATTTATCATCACTTGACATCGCAGCCCACCATTATTACTGTAAAATGTATTCAAACAAACATAAATACATCAGCTTTAGTTTCTGAGCTGGTTAGTGCGTAAACAAACAACAGCACACACAAACACAACTATGCACATGAAGGATGAGGATCTGATTCTAAACATCAGTGAACTGAATCTGGCATTTGATAACAATAATAAATTGTAACAAACACAATATTTATATAAAAAATTATTATATTTCAGACAAATGGAATGTACATCTACCTCCTTTACAAGCAGTTTTGATGTGATTCCAGCTTTGTTTTACCTGAGGTTGAAAAGTAATCTGGCTTCAATCAAGAAGTCGAACTTGCAGAGTTCTTGACAGATAAGCTTTTTGCCTCTAATGTCAATTATCAAAAAATTAAATGTTTAAGAACAGGGTATAAGGAGATTCTGTTTCTTGCAAAGAGGTGTGGTTTCCAAAAGTTGAAAATAAGCATGTTTGTGTTATTCTGCTTGGTGACTAAAACTGAACCTGCATTTTTCACCTTTAACTGCTTTGAGAAGACTGGCATGTAGACATTTCAGTGAATTTGCAGATCTACATGGCTACTTCAGCTTTAATGTCTTTAAAGGCTCAAGGGGGAATCCTCTCTAATTGATATCCATCTAGATTGTTCCCATTTAATTGGCATTATATGGGTGTAATAATCTCTCTTAGGAATGTGAGACTGGGGATCTAATATTGATTGCATGACAGATTATTATCAGTGAGATTAGTGTACATTCAATAGCCGTTTGGCCTTTATTTCACTAAAAAAAGAAGAAAGAAAGAAAAAAAATAGTCAGTTAGTTGCTTCTTTGATAATCCATTTAATTTCCAGAGGGTTTTGGGTTCAAAATTCCCCAATTTAACTCCCAATGTAACCCTTGTGCATACAGATAAAAAATTCTGGCAGATAAAAAAACAAACAAAAACAATTATGTACTGTACAACTCATTTTCTCCCCAAATATTTAACAATTAATATATTTTTTTACTGTGATCATAGTTTGGTGCTGTTTGTTGCTTATTCCAAATTATAGCCAATTATTCCATGACACTGTAAAAGAACATGGAGTGATGAGAGGAGCTGTATTCACCTTCAGACAATTTGACAAGGAGAGATGATGATGCATGAGTGATTCAGAGCATTTTGGACAAATATATACATCTATTTTAATATGGGCTCAGTATTGCCATTCCCTATACTCCCTATAGAGTATGCATGATCTCAATGTCAAAGTGGAAATAAAAAGCGAGAAGGCATTCAAATGCTGATAATAGTTTCAAAACTGTAATGCTCTGTTTGCTGGCTGCCCAGCAGCCTCTATTAACAAACTTCAATTAGTACAAAATGCAGCTGCCAGAGTTCTTACCAGGTCTAGAAAATATGATCATATCACCCCAATTTTATCCTCCTTACACTGGCTGCCTGTTAAGTTTCGTATTGAATTTAAAATATTGCTTCCTACCTATAAAGCTTTAAATAATCTCGCTCCCGTTTATCTAACCAACATTCTGTCTCGCTACAATCCAACCTGCTCTTTAAGATCTCAAAACTCAGGGCTTCTGGTATTACCTAGAATAGCAAAGTCAAGCAAAGGAGGTCGAGCCTTCTCATTTATGGCTCCTAAACTCTGGAATAGCCTTCCTGATAACGTCCGACACATGCTCAGACACACTCTCGCAGTTCAAAACTAGATTAAAGACTTACCTCTTAAGTAAAGCATACACTCAGTGCATCACTTAGCGGTATGATACATGAATGTGCTCCACACAGGTTTCTTCATCTCGTTTACATACACTATGAACAGCAGCTACGCTAATTATTCTCTTTATTCTCTATTTCCACCTGGGGATACTCATCCTAAGACCCTCAGACCACGCAGCGCCACTGATTCGATCCAAGACCAGCGACGAGATGATCCCAAGGTTTCCATATCCTGGACCAGGCCATGTCCTGAGCGGCTGCTGTGATGGTCATGGAGGAGTGGAGAGCATGAGACTGATTCCTGTTACGCTCCAGGGACAGACGAGTCACCGCTGAGGTCCAGCTTCCAGCCTCCGGCACTTAGAATGCAGCTCTGCGCAAAACATTTGGCCAGTGGAGGAATGGTCATGCCCATCTGAGCCTGGTTCTCTCGAGGTTTTTTCTTCACCTTCGCCAATTGGTAAAGTTTTTTCCTCGCCACTGGCTTACGTGGTTTGGGATCTGTGGAGCTGTACATCGATGGATTTGCTCTTCAGTATTTGAACCCTCAGTAGTGATTATTAAACCACACTGAACTGAGCTAAACTGAACTGAACGTAAACTTTGAAAAAATTAACTACACTGTTTTAATTTACTATGATTTTTTATGTGAAGCTGCTTTGACACAATCTACATTGTAAAAGTGGTATACAAATAAAGGTGAATTGAATTGAATAAAAAATATATATCAAATTATATACAATATAGTAAATAGGATATGATGTCATTGACAGGCAGTGTTAAGTTACTTCAAAAAGTAATTTTTTTTTTCTTGACAGCAACCATTTCAGCTCGCGTTCTCCAGCAACTTAAAAGCACATACTTATTAACTTACATTGCGTGTGATTTAAAATAAGCCATTTTTCTTCTAAAAACTATATATAACGCAATAACGTTGACTTTAGTAACTGTAGTCAAATTACACAAATTTAAAATGTAATTCGTTACATTACTGCGTCCCTCAAAAATATCATTAGAATACAGTAACACGTTACTGTGGAACTCATTGCACCCAACTCTGCAATGACTGGTGATGTAGGTCACGGTTAAAACTTTCCTGAAATAAATATGGTCAGAAAATTGAGTGCACGATCAACACATATGTGCTATTATACAAGTATTTTATTCTTTCTCACATAAGCTTTATCCCAAAAGCAAGCATGGAATATTGAGTAATTATAGTAAATCACTTCTGTTAGAGAAATGATTATTACTTACGAACATGTGAAAGTGCTAATAGAAAGAATGTGCTCTCCTAATACAAAGTGCTGTTTTATAATAATGTACCCAGAACAACAAACCAGACAATCTGTTTCAATCTTGTTAATCAAGTGCATATAATGTTTTTATATATATAATGTAATTGAGCACATCAGCAATATTCACAGGGGCTGAGATGATGATATAGCCATTAACTCTGGTGTCATGGTGGCTAGAAATAAATTGCTTCGTGTCTGTCAGACAAGGACACCTGTAGAAATGGATATGAGTGTTTGATTTATAGAGTGAGCGATTGGCCGGTGGTAACTGTAATTAAAAGTTATTCAAAGTTTGCACGTACGCAGCATACTTGATTCCACAGTAGAAAATTCAGACCGCTACTGCTAGAAGCAATTTTAGAGTGAGCCGAATATGAAGGGCTTGTGAGATGGGATGCATTTTTGCAGTAATTAAATTAGAAAGAAATAAGAGCAGAGAACAGCCCTCGTCTGCATCCAAGACAACCTTCGCTCTCGAAGGAGTAGGAGTTCAAACAAAAACACAGCGTAACTTTTCGACAGTACAGCGACAACAGATGACTGTAGGACATGAGGTATTTAATTTAGCCTATAACCATCATGTTCTTATTTCCATCTTGTCACATTTTGGCACTTTGACACATTCGGGTTTCATTTTTCAAAACATATTATTCAAATACGCATTGGATTACACCATTCATTTGGCGAAGGGCATGGAAAATGCATTGTCAATAAATAATTCAACAGACCAGAGTGAGTTATTCTACAGCTTCATATGTTATATTTCCAGACATGTGTTATGCATTTGTACTTATAACACACTTTTTCTAATTTCCTATGTATTTCATCCTATATCTGTTGCTAATTGCAAACTAATTTTAGTTAGTAATGGAGACCTTAGCCATTGGAGGAAGAGACACAAAGATAGGGCAAGAAACTAAAGGTGGCTTGATTTAATATGTTAAATTCATCTCTGATATCGACAGAGTAGGTATGTGGCTTAGGTAAGTTAAAAAATAAATATCCAGAAATGGTTTTATACTGATTTATTTTAATGCGTGATGTACTCTGAAATAAATAAAAAACAACTTTAAAATAATAAAACTAATAAGGTAACATGTCTTAATGCAGTAAAGTAATCTATTTTGCTTCTGAGTTGTGTTGTGAATGAAATATATACAGTAAATTATAATTACACTAGACAAATGAGACAGACCGAGATGTAATTTGTTATGTGTTATGAAGCTATAACGTATATAAAAAACAGCCTGATCTCACAAGGAAACGTAACTATTTTACGCTTTGTCAGTTTATTGGCTAATGAATTCGTATGAGTTCAGTCATACGAAAATGTACAATTTTAAAAAGGAGGCATGGCACCCAACCCGGCCCCTAAATCCAATCGTCATTGGGGGATGAGCAAATCATGCTAAATTGTATGAATGAGATCATACGAATTCATTCAAATTAGCCATTGAATCAAAAAGTTGCGAATTGATGGGGGGTTGTGTTGATAAAAGCACAGGCAGACATTAGTGTCCACCTTTGCATAAACAAAAGCATTTTTGACATTTATTATTTACTCTTATTCTTTCCCTCCAGAAAAAGCCCAGTAAGAGCTGCGTGATATGACACAATGCATAACATGCATTGAACAATTAAACTCGCCGGCCACTTTATTAGGTAAATCTTATTAGTATAGGGTTGGACCCCTTTTGTCCTCAGAACTGCCTTAATGTGGTCATAAAAGGATGGACATGGTCAGCAACAATACTCAGGTAGACTGTGTCGTTGACACGGTGCTCAATGATACTAATGGGCCCAAAGGGTGCCAAGATAATATCCCCCACACCATTACACCACCAGCCTGAACTGTTGATACAAGACAGGATGGATCCATGCTTTCATGTTGTTGATGCAAAATTCTGACTCTACCATCCAAAACGTCGCAGCAGAAATTGAGACTCATCAGACCAGGCAATGTTTATCCAATCTTCTATTGTGCGATTTTGGTGAGCCTATGTGAAATGTAGCCTTAGTTTTCTGTTTTTAGCTTACAGCAGTGACACTTGGTGTGGTCTTCTGCTGCTGTAGCCCATCTGCCTCAAGGTTCATCGTGTTGTACCTTCAGAGATGCTCTTCTGCATACCTTGGTTGAAATGAGTGGTTATTTGAGTTATTGTTCTCTTTCTATCAGCTTGAACCAGTCTGGCCATTCTCCTCTGGCATCAACAAGGCAATTGCGCCCACAGAACAGCCGCTCACTGGATATTTTCTCTTTTTCGGACCATTCTCTGTAAACCATAGAGATGGTCATGCATGAAAATGCCAGTAGATCAGCAGTTTCTGAAATACTCAGACCAGGCCATCTGGCACCAACAAACCATACTCAATGTCACTTAATCACCTTTCTTCCTCATTCTGATGCTCAGTTTGAACTGCAGCAGATTGTCTTGACCATGTCTACATGCCTAAATGCATGTGATTTGCTGATTAGAATTTTGCGATAATGAGCAGTTGGACAGGTGTACCTAATAAAGTGGCTGGTGAGGGTATATTCGGCAGTCTACATGTGTTTGTTTCTTCATTTGAAACATGAGTGGCAAGTTTCATAAGATAAATGTTAACATGACAAAAGATACATTTAAACAGACCTTTTCTGGGTCTTTTGGAGGGAATTATTCTGGCTCTTCCAAATATTCTTCCTATAGAAAAGCCCTTTATGATGCCAAATGGGTAATTTAATGTCTAAAGTAAAATCCAAACCAACTATCTAAATGTGATGAGTTGGTAGTGAGAACATGTCTGCATATGACCAACACAAGAAAATTAGATTTCTAAAGTATCAAGCTGTGATACTGAAATAGCATAATAATGTCCATGCCATTTTCCCAGTTAGAGATATTAAACAGCTTTGACGTGCACATTTTTCACTGATATCGTGTATCAGTAACGCATGTCGTGTAAGAACATATTCAGGATGCGTGGGATTAAGAAGCAACCTATATATACTAAGCCACTGCATAGTTGCACACGCACACACACAGTATTATAAATGCTTCCTGCCTTAATCTGATGCCCCGCTGCTTTTGCCGTTCCATCCTCTGCATGCCTACATTCTTATCGACTCCAAAACACAACAGCCACACACATACACACGTACAAACCCAGCTTAATTCTTTAGGGATGGAAATATAGAAAAAAATAACATAAGGAAATATATGTGTTTGAATTTCCTGGTTGATAATGACTGGATATGACAAGGCTTCTGTGGGAGCAGAGTCCTTTATGTCAGTGTTTATACGAGCATTGTATTGATAGCACAACACAGCAATGCCTTCAAACACAGTTCAGCCTTGCGGATGATCTTCAGAAGCAATAAAGCAATCCTATTAACCTACTGCCCTTAAGTCATACAATCTCCTGATGCCCTGATATAGTCACAGCTTTCATTGTGGGATGCACAGACACACACATACACACTCAAACGTGTGCGCTGTATTCAATTTTATGTTATTGTTAAAATAAGTGACCATTTCCTGACTTGTACTCACATGTGGGTGTCTATATGAAGAGAGCCAGGGTTTAAAATGGGATTTTGGAGGTGAGGCAATGTGATCTTGGTGGTTTGACAAACTGCTTTCCAGAAAATGATTTCAAGATTGCTTGATAAGACACCTTCATATCGGTGGCGATCCTGACTCGATTGGTCTTCTAGGTTAGATAAGGCACACATGGGCTTATACAGCACTGTATATATTCTTTACAGAAGGTCTGGTTACTAGTAGGAAATGAATACAGGTGCAGAAGGATGGAGGTAACTTATTGGTTAATGACAAAGTTTAAGATTCCAGTCTTTGTAATCCAGAATCTGAAAGAAACATTCCTGCTGAATAACATCTGCTCTGCCCTTGAGCAAATTACTCAAATCCAAGTTTATTGGTCTTGTTAGACTGTAATAATAAAGGATTAGGTTGCCATATGCTCCATGTGTTCTAACATCACAGGTTTTGAAAAACTGGTTAAAAGTATTGTCGAAACCTCTGTTTGGAGCTATACAGTTTTGCTTTGAATTAATTGACTATAGTACAGATGTGGGGTGTTACGGTAGCGCAGTGGGTAGCATGATTGCCTCACAGCAAGAAGGTCACTGGTTCAAGCCTTGGCTGGGTCAGTTGGCATTTCTATGTGGAAATTGCATGTTCTCTTTGTGTTTGCGTGGGTTTCCTCTGGGTGCTCCGTTTTCCCCCACTTGTCCAAAGGCATGCGCTATAGGGGAATTACCAACCTACATCACACATGACGTCACACGGGTTCAACCGTGCATATGAGTTGCAAAAAAAGACCAGTTGCAATAGCACACGTCGTGTTGTGCGGTAGGATGCCAAAATCTAAAGTTCAAAAAAGAAAACTCAAATTTTACCGTACACCACACTGCTTTTAATGCCAACCGTAGACGTCTTTGGCTAACAGCCATCATGAGAGCTGAATGGAGTGAGGACTTAATTAAAAATGCTCGACTCTGTAGTTCACATTTCCTATCAGGTAAGTTCACGCTATACTGAATCATACACATTACTCAATTTTGATTGCAGCAATGATTTCTGCAAAAACAGTTAAATATGGTGAATTAAACTGCGGACACTGAATGCTTAGAATGAAATGTAGAAATGTAAGTTCACATACCTTGCTGAACAGGTGCAGTTCGCTGTCAGAAGGCAGTTGTTTTACTTGTTGATGATTACCCAGGCCTTGTTTGGCTCCGTCTTTTTTCTTTGGCTAGGCAGAACCTCGGTTTTTAGCACTACAAAGTTTTGAATCTGGTAATCATGGAACATTATTTCCTGCCCATGACCCCACAGACAAAATTGTAGGCATCAAAAGACTTGTAGGCTAACTTCTCACTTGTAAAATCACTTGGAGTTTCAATGAGGTAGTTGTATATTTCGGGCTGGGTGCTTGGCAATTTAGTCTTATCCAATATGCATTGGGAGGGTGCTATTGCAAATGGACCTGTCAGACGAACACCGATCACTTTAACGTTAATTTTGCCAAATAACTATGCTTATCACTGGGCCACAAGCTGTTATAATACGCTAAAAGCATTATGTAAACAATATATAATATGTAATCATAACTTATCTCTAATACAACAACAAACTCAGTACCGCATCGGATGTCATGTCTTCTCTGTAAATGGTAGTACTCCCGTTTTTTTTTTTACAAACTTAATGCGCATGCATCCTGAATGTTTACAAATCGGTAATTCGTCTATAGGTGAATTGGGTAAGCTAAAATTTGCCGTAGTGTATGTGTGAATGCGTGTGTATGGATGTTTTCCAGTAATGCGTTGCAGCTTGAAGGGAATTCGCTGCATAAAACATATGCTGGATAAGTTGGTGGTTCATTCCTCTGTGGCGACCCTAGATTAATAAAGGGCCTAGGTCGATAAGAAAATGAATAAATTATTTAATGAATGAGTACAGATGTTGGACGCTTTTGGTCCTTCTACCCCTCAATGAACAAGTTTGTAGACATTACCTGCGTCTCATTTCAGAGGCTGCATCCGCTGAGGCATATATCATCATTGCGCTACGAAGACTGTCTTTTTTTTTTAACCGAAGGTTCCTTAAAATGCAGCCTCAAAATGCAGTTTTTTTCCCCAAACACACGTTTTAGATGCCATTTATCAAATCAAGTTAATGAACTGATTTTTTCACTATATTAGACCTGTCATAATATTGAATTTTGGTACTGAAATAAAAAACGGCAATTTCCCCGCTAACATTTAAGCGCTCAACCAGTGCTCAACAGAAAAGACTGTGATTGTTCGTGAAGGTCATTAGTTCACCACACTTCACCGATGTTTACAGAGTGCAAACACAGATGAGCAATTGAAGGATCTTTGCAGCTTTAAATGCTCCAGTGTCCATGTATCTGTGTTTGTACTCAGTGAAGAGCGGTGAACTGATGGCCAATCACACTCATTTCTGTTGAGCACATACTATGGCAAATCTGTGCTTAAATGTTAGCGGGAAATGGACGTTTTTAAAACTTCAGTACCAGGACAATTTTTACAGACAACATGAGGGTGTACTACAGAGGACTGCATGGTTTTATAGCTCACCGGGTTACATAGGCTGAAGCAGGGAAGCCCCCGCGGTGTTTACCTGGTGCCACGAAGTGCAGCCTAGGAGCACATTCTTTAAGAGATTGTGGTTTGTTTATTTTGTATGTAATATGCTTTAATTAAACTTAGCTGAATGATATTAAAGTGATGTTTACACCATATCTGCATTTTTTATTAGAATATGCAAAAAGGTACACAAATTGGGATCATACAAATACAAAGACAATGAAACCAACAACAACAAAAAAAAAAACAATAGTTTGTTCACATGTTTACATTGCAGACTCCCTCTGTCTCATCCACGTTAGCTGTTCCCATGGTAAGCTTAAATAAACAAAGCCTACAGTGCATGATCATAGATTGAAAAAGCCACGCACTGCAGCATGCAAACGCACAATGACAAATAAATTTACTGAATCAAAAGGTGTTCAGCAATAACAAGAAATAATATGGATTGCGCCACAAAACACATAAAACGAAAGTAACGAGCCCTTACATTACATTAAAAATGTTAGTAGAAAGTAGATATCTGTAAAAGTAAAAAGTTGTCTGAAAAATAGAGTAAAGTACTGAAAACAGAACAAATCTGTCCAGTAATAAAGTATTTGAACTTCGTTACTTCCCATCTCTTGATAACTTGATTGACTTGGATGTCTAAACACACGTTAATGAAACAAAGAGTATGCCATGTCTTACTAAAAAGTGATTTTAAAGACAGTTTACATTTTTATGTGCACATGTTTTGTAAAACTTGCTTTGCCATCAGATTGCTTAAACTTTAAAAAAGTTTTAAAATCACTTTGGAAATAAGTCATTGCAAATTTTATTACTGCTTAAAACATCTGTTACAGTTGCTAGGTGACAGGATCCTCTGTAGGCACAGCTCTTATATACATGTATGTGCACTTACTATTTTTTTTAATGGTGTACTGTATATATACAGGCATTGTAAACCATGTTTAATTTTGAAATGATGAAGATTACATTGTTAATGGAATAAAATCAAGTGTCAATAAAATTTTATTTTCTTTTTACTTTCTGTGCAGAACAGAAGAATAAAACTCATTGGAACTACTGCTGTGTGAGTAAATTATGACAGCATGTCCATTTTGGAGCGAACTATGCCTTTAAGTCCTATTTAAGTTCCATTTAATCTTAAATTGAACTAATTGAATCCAATATAAATTTGAAACAAAACACATTTTCACTTAATTACAAATAGCTCCCAATTAAGCAGTAAAACACTACATCCAATTCACACATAATCAGGTTCTTTCAAAGTATTATTCCTGTAATCTATTTAAAGTATGCAAATGCTTTGCGCTATGCGTTTAATAAGAAAAGGGTTTGAAATGAAGAGTTTTCAGAGAAAAGCCTGAAAGTTATTTTTTCTCTCTACTTCAGCACTGGTTTTTAATTTCGAATTGGACACATTAGTTAAGGCAGCAGCTTAATATTGATGTCAGTATAGGTGTTCTATATGAATGTGTGAAAGTTGCAACATGGGATCATTCTGAAAACGTCCCTATATAAAGCCCTATATACATTTCTGGAGATTGTAAATTATGTAGCCAGAGGTACGTACAGGATGGCTGCATTTCATCTTTAAAACGAATGCTACAGGGCGGTATGACGTCGTTCCTTTTCCCGCTTACCAGCTGACCTCCGTATGGATTGCTTTTCTGCTGTTACCAGTTTGTCCAATGGCTCGCCGCATATGTTGGCCGACTTGAGTAGCAGAGAGTAGCGGACAGCGATAACGCTTCTAGCCAAAAAATAAAACAGACAATTTAATAACAAGGTGAGAATGTGGTAAAATCTGAAATTATGGTAAAAATCAGGTTGCCGTGAGGGCTTTTCTTGACTGCTTTTGAAAACACTGTTTAGGGAAGTGGGAGGGCGGGTCAATCTGTGCTTTTGAAAACACTATTGGTTTGGTTTAGGAAAGGAGGAGGGTGAGTCAGTCGATCAGTCAGTCGACAGCGGCCTCTGGTGGATTTACGCAAGAACAGCTGGTGTGAATGGCACTCCAAGAGAAATTTTAAATCTCAAAAAGCATACATAGCGCCCTCTGGTGGATTTTCAAAAACAAAAACTGCAAAAAAAAAAAAAAAAACGTACCTCCTGGGACGTATTTGGTGCTCTCCAGAAATGTATATAGGGGTATGTTTTCAGAATGAGCCTGAATAACTACAAATTTCCTTACTGAACAACTAGACCTTTTTGTTATGTTCATATGGTTACAAGTTATGCTTTGTAGTCCATCACTAATAATAGGACTGTCAACCCTTAGTCACTATTTATATAAAATAGCTAAAAGGGAGTATGTGTTTGTGGTCAGAGGGTGAGAATTTGGTTGGAGAAATGAGTGCTAAAAAAGATAAAGCATAAAGATAGCATAAAGCAGCATATAGTATTTGAAGCAATAAAAACAGCAGAAGTTAAGGATATGATTTACCAAAGTAGAATAAAAATTCTGTGAATTCAAAAAATAAAAATATAAGATCCGCTAAATATACAGACATAACAAAATAATACTTAATGCAAGAGGATTGCAAAGTAGTTCTGTTTGATTAACGATAATGCAAGTTATCAATAATGCAATAAAAAACAGGCAAAGGAAATGCATTTGTGGGAATGTTAAATGCGTTTTAAAAACACAATATAATATCTTCACATACTACACACACACACATAGGTGCCATCTTCGCACAGAAAAATCTTGATCTTAAAAACAGAGAAGAGCGGTAGTTTAACATTATTCACAGATTTTCATATTTTAATTAAACCTTAGAGAACCAATAGCAGTGAACCTCTGAAATGTAAATTGTGCTCCAATCCTCTCATGTCAAAGTAAATAACAAGAAAGTGCACACAACAGTATAATCACATTTGAAAAAAATGCTTGTATGTGAAGAATGAAATAACATCACATTTCTTCATCAATCCGTTAAGGGCTGTTCATACAAAGTGCATATTTATTTATCTGCATTGCTTTTTCATATTTTAAGTGCGCATATATTATGAACAAGTTTGACTGTTGTACCTTATACTTGTTTTGTAGTTATTAAAATAAAACATTTCTAAATTTAATCATTTTAATGTATTTGCACATGATAATGCAAATGTGTCTGTATTTTAAAATGGCTTTTTATATTAATTAAATAAAACAAACCTATAAAACAAAGGATTAGATCATTTTAAGTGTACTTCTTTTCACAGCAATAATTCCTCGACAGTACATGTAATAAATATAAAGAAACATACATTTTAAGACATTTATTAATTGTGAACATACCTCCACAGTAGGGGTGGGCGGTATACCGGTGTCATAGTCATCACCGGTGTGACATTGCGCCACGACATGGATTTTCTAATACCGTCAATACCGGTATAAATCAATTATGCGCCTTGAACGGCTGCATTTACATCAATAATAGCTAATTCTAAATAATAAGGCATTCAATTTTCTTCAAACATTCAGTTGTGGTCTGAATACATGTCCTTATACTACAGGGCTCGAAATTGCAACCATTTTGGTCGCATGAGCGCCCGAAATTTAATCTATGCGCCCTCATAATATATTTGGGAGCATTTGTGTGTCTGAATTAGGGCTGTGACGGTAATGGAAGAAATCATGCGGAATGTCGGTTAACCTCGCAGATATATAAAAATAAGCATTTTTAACGCACCGCTGTAATTTCTATATATCCCAGTCCCTTTAACAACATTTTTAATACAAGTCATTATTTTAAAGATTATGACTTGAGAATATGATTTTACCTCAGCGCTGCACTTTTCTCCTTCGCCCTCGCGCTGAGTTCAGGTGACGGAGTGTTGTGAAGTAGTTAAACTCTCCTCAGTTTAATTTACAGTGTCAAACTGGCACAGGAATATCAGTATATTAATATTGGCTTTGCTAAAATGCTGGTCAAATGTAGGTATTTTTTTACAGAAGCTATTAACAGACGCGCATGCTGCAACCGGTGATGAGTCAACAATTGCAAATATTTGACTTATTTAAAGTAGGCTATAGGCTATAGCATATAATAATTTTGTGTAAAGACATTTATAAAAAAAATGTAGCTAATATATCACAGGGGTTTGTATAGCAATTACAGTGGAGCATTAATTAAATCCTTTTTTTCCCGTGGAGCGAAACAAACACTACACAGTTGTGTAGCGGAGGGGGACGCACAAAAATATACAATTCAGATATTTTCGTCGGCAGAAAAATATTCTTTGAACGAATTTTGTTTTGTACAATTTGTATCTTAGTTTTTGTCTGTCAGTTATTTACAAAATAAACAAGAATAACTAATAAACTTTGAGGTGAAGCGATGTGCCTCAGGGTCCGCTATATGCCGCGGCCAAAACACAAACTAAATACAATCGTAATATAAATAAAATAAAAGTGAAATATTCAGTTTCGAATATTTCGAATAGGCTGCTCTTTTAATTTTGATCATACAGTTAACAAAGATTCCATATTCGAAACTGAATATTTCACTTTTATTTTATTTATATTACGATTGTATTTAACAGACCAGTTTGTGTTTTGGCCGCGGCATATAGCGGACCCTGAGGCACATCGCTTCACCTCAAAGTTTATTAGTTATTCTTGTTTTTTTTTTGTAAATAACTGACCGACAAAGATACAAATTGTACAAAACTAAATTCGTTCTAAGAATATTTTTCTTCCGACGAAAATATCTGAATTGTATATTTTTGTGCGTTTCCATCTGCTACACAACTGTGTGTTTGTTTCGCTCCACAGGAAAAAAAGGATTTAATTAATGCTCCACTGTAATTGCTATACAAACCCCTGTGATATATTAGCTAAATTTTTTTATAAATGTCTTTACACAAAATTACTATATGCTATAGCCTATAGCCTACTTTAAATAAGTCAAAATATTTGCGATTGTTGACTCATCACCGGTTGCAGCATGCGCGTCTGTTTATAGCTTCTGTAAAAAAAGACCCACATTTGAACAGCCTTTTAGCAAAGCCAATATTAATATACTGATATTCCTGTGCCAGTTTGACACTGTAAATTAAACTGAGGAGAGTTTAACTACTTCACAACACTCCGTCACCTGAACTCAGCGCGAGGGCGAAGGAGAAAAGTGCAGCGCTGAGGTAAAATCATATTCTCAAGTCATAATCTTTAAAATAATGACTTTTATTAAAAAATGTTGATAAAGGGACTGGGATACATAGAAATTACAGCGGTGCGTTAAAAATGCTTATTTTCTGTGGAGCGATTGATTTGAGTTAGTAGGTCTGCTTTATTTTTATTTCTAAATTTGTAATTTAAGTGGAAAATACTCAGGGCAGGCCTTTTATTCCTTTTATTTAGTTTATTCTGTTTTTCTATACAATCCTGAAACCTCACCTAAAGTTATAATAATAATAATAATGGCGCAGATGACAGCGATCATAACATGAGGTAAATGTTGATCCGCCAGCTGAGATCAATCGAGTGTTTTCGGAGAAGGTGCCCGAATCTCGATGCGTTGCATTCACCGCGTGTTCAGCGCAAATGTCCGCTAAATATAAAGTCTAATACTGTAGACATCATCGCCAAAGAAACTCGCCTTTACTAAGTTTACACTGAAACTAAAGCTCATAACAAAGAGCGGAATTGCGCCGGTGGTCATCATGAGAATCCTGCTCTGTCTGCTCATAAATTGGTGCGGCTGACTCGCCTGCTTTATTCCACCAACACAGAGAAATGAAGATCAGCTCATAACGAGACTGAGCATTTACAATGACCCAAACCAAAACTTTTAAAGAGCGATAGAAGTGAGACTTTCTTTTGTCTGTTCTTCCTTGAGATGTATATTATTTTGCTATTGAAAGTAATACCGTGATATTAATTTTAGGTCATATCGCCCACCCCTACTCCACAGCCATATTGCTTAAAAATGAAGTAGACTCAATGGCAAAATTAAATTTTTACCCCTTAACCCTTCAGGTAGGAATGTTTTAGTTGGAGGCCACACTACAAATGAAGGTGTGCGTGTCCCACAAATGTTAAAAAAAAAATGGCGTTAAGAATGTTTTTTTTTCCATTAGATTTATATTGGCATTCATATTTTATGGCCATGCTCTTTTAAGGAAGCATTTAAAATAGAGCTAAACTTCACTAATGATAGTCCTTTATAACTGCTGCACAATATTCCACAACTAATTTTAAATTCTGATAGACACCCAATGACTTAACAAAATAGCTAATAAATAATATTTTTGTTTTTTGACACCAATAGATCAAGCTATCAAGTTATTGATTTTGATACATTGTAGGGACGCAAAAATCCTGTGTAAATTTGGAATTGAAGCATTAAGATTATATATATATATATATATATATATTTTTTTTTTTTTTTTTTTTTTTTATTACTTTTTGTGTCATTATTTTGGTTGTCAAAAGTGAATTAATGTCTGGATGTCACATGGACATCAAGGTTTTGATGTGTTTGCACATTTTTATGTGTTAATTAGTTTTGACATCAAGGTACCAACCAGTCAGTAGTTTCATGCGTCTTGTAACATGATTTATCAGTTGTGACAAGGAAGTATCATTGAATATATGTGTTTAAGCTGAAAATGAACATTCTCAATTCCATATACAGCGCAGAACATTTTTGTGAGTGAGCAATCTGTTAAACTGTGCTTGTGCCTACACTGGAATGACTACTGCAAACAGCATCTTGTATGACGTTTGAGCAAGCAACTACATATAATGACATGTACATGTGTAGTAAGGGGGTCACATTGGCGCAGTGGGTAGCACGAACGCCTCAAAACAAGAAGGTCGCTGGTTTGAGCCCCGCCTGCATCAGTTGGCATTTGTGTGGAGTTTGCATGTTCTCCCCGCGATGGCATGGGTTTCCTCTGGGTGCTCCGGTTTCCCCCCACAGACATATGTTATAGGTGAAATGAATAAGCTAAATTGGCTGTAGTGTATGTGTATGAATGCAAAAGTATATGGGTTGCGGCTGGAAGGCCATCTTCTACGTAAAACATATGCTGGAAAAGATGGCGGTTCATTCCCATGTGGCAACCCCTGATTAATAAAGAGACTAAGCTGAAAAGAAAATGAATGAATGAACATGTGTAGTAGTGGTGTTTCATAGATGTTGAACATCAAAATGAACATCAAACACCAAAATCTTTACAGTAATTTCAACTACAAAAATATATTTTCAACTAAAAGAAAAGTTCAGATGCAAGGTCTGTCAGACATTTTCTTCTAAATTTTGCATTTTCTCAACCTCTTGTGTTTATAATCAATTTTTTTCCTTTTAAAGTACCTTTTCATTGCCATAAAATCGTAATTACTGAACCTAAACACAGGAGCCTGAGAAAAATGCTAAGTTTAGACACAAATTTCTGATGGCATTTTGAAGCTTATGCATCTGAACTCTGCTCTGCCACACAGACACACAATTAAATTTAAACATCATAACATACTGTACCTTTACAGCCACATTCCTTAAATCATGCCAATTCTACTAGTGCATGACAGATAATGATAGAGAAACAACCACCTACCTTCAATAAAACAAACATATGTGTATAAAATGTGCAGGGAAAAAAGGTGTGGGTTGTTCTCTGTGATCTTTGTTTAGCATCCTGTGCAAATGTGCAGCCCCATAGCGACAAACAACCAATGTTATTTTCACAACAGCATACCTGCACTGAGAGCCCCATCCACTTTCTGATTTCCATGGTAATTTCACACTGCTTATCCAGTCATGCTTTCATGAAAATCTGTAGCATTTCTATGCTTAGAAATAGACTCACACACATAAATGATCAAAATTGCTACAGTTTCTAACAATCGCTAGGACACATTTCTGAAAACTCATGTGAATGTCCACACTGCGACTGAAACACCAACCTGGACAGTGCATCATTTCTCATTGTTTGGCACAAAACGCGTTCAATTATCACATTTTAAAAAAAAATGTGATTTCATTTCTCGCTCAGACAACAACATACAAAACCTATTTATCCACCTACAATTTACCTACAGTTAAACCTAGCATAATGCAAAAGTAAATAAGACAGCAAATGGCTCCATTTCTACAAGAACACTGTAGTGGAAACAATTAGATGTAGTCTTTCAATGGCATTACCACCTATGACACTCACTCCTAGTCACCCATTGACATCACATTTCAATACACTGTTTACAACATTTGTGCCATATTTTATTGTCGGAATGCAGGGTAATCAATACTGCTTTCAACAAAATCTTTGGCATCAAAACACGTGGGAATTTGATCATCATGATGAAATATGTAATATTATTTTATATACTTTCAGAAATATTTTAGAGCATCAAATTCATCACTATGCTATTGTTGCAGGCCCCGCCTCCGGAGACCCAGCAGACATTACTGTAAAACAGGATAATAAAGTGAAAACCACGGAGTGATCTGCTCATTTATTGTACAGCATCAGAAAATAACAATACAATTGCTTTTAAATTGTTCACAATTGACAATAAACTGTCTGTCTCTCAGATCAACAGATCAAATCAATCATTTAATCACTCTAGTGTCCACAACATCAAAAATCAATCACACTCTGTCTTATCTTCTCATTTTCCCCCTTTTAGTTGTCTTTAAAATACTCAATAAACATCTTAATCAGTATTAACAATTATTAATTACAAATATATTATTTATAAATGTTCATATATAGCTGTAAAATTAGTATAAACTCAGCAATACTCTTATTCTCAGCCAATGTAAACTGAACTACACCGTTTTCTCTCATATGGAGGCATTTTAAACAAAGCCCTTAGCAGCAGCAGCTCTGTGCTTCTCTTCAGTGGGTGGTCACGTGACCATTAAGCGCGCCAAACTCGAGTGGTGGTGAGCCTCACAGAACCTTTTAACCATAATAAACTAACTCTTTACATGTCTAAAGAGATGGCTTCTCCCTTAAAAGAAATAATACAATAATATAGACTGCTATAGCGATCACTGGAGCATACTTAACACTTATTTTTTGACATTAGTGCAAACATAACAAACAATCAGCACTCAAACATACTCTTAAATCACTTCATACACCTGTACATATACTACACATCAAAATAATATACTTTCACTGTAATAGTATCTTTAGTTTGTCCATATTTACCTGTAAAACAGGATAATGGAGTGAAAACCACGCAGTCACGTCTGCTCCTTTGCTGCTCCTCTGGCGATCTGAGGGAGTGCACAGTTCACCGTGGTAGATCCTCCGGATCGAGTGTCAAAATAAAAGTCCTCTCCTTGAAAATGCAAATCTCTGCTACTTTGCAAACAAATACTGCACTAACATATTTTATAACGATTAACCCTATCCATTGTAAACAAAACAACACAATTGTATATACACTTTGTGTGTATCACACTATGCTAGAAATATGCTGAACATTATAATTCATGCTAACAAAATTCTAGTTTATGTTAAAGAGATACTAGCAAAATGCTAACAGTATGTTAAAACTGTTAGCCATGTTCCACACCATGATAAAACCAGCCTAATCTCACAAGGAAACGTAGCTATTTTATGTTTTGTTACTTAAAGGTGCAGTTGGTGATTGTCTTTAGAAACATGTTTTGCTGTGCTGTTTGAAAGTCTCTTCACATTCCAATAGTAATGAATAAAATAAATGATCTAAATATATTTAAATGTATTTTTATATTCTGGGTAAGGCCTTACACACAAAAAAAATGTTTTTCCAATTAAAATTTGTAGGCCGATAATTCTAATAAGTCACCCAAACTGTCTGTCAAGTTTTGTACATCTGCACAGCCATTCATACACAGCTGCCGTTCACACGGGAGAGTGGCAGCAGTTAGAACAAATGCTCAATCAAAACTTTAAAATCCTGAATCAATATTGGAGTTACTTTTGCACGCTGGAGGAAAGACGACGCCATGGCTGAGGGATTTCTTTTAGACAGGTAATGTTCTGTTTTAAAACTATAGTCGCGAAAAGCTTATGTAGATTTTGTTGCCTTACGAATCAGTTATATGCACAGAAGTGTTGTTCAGCCACTGAAATCTTCTGGAAATAGATTGATGTGACTATTTTTAGTTTCATAAAGTACCTATTAAAGCATCGATATGGTAGATTTTTATTTAGTTTAACAACAAAACATCAGTAAATAGCGGTAGTCCGCCTTGGATGATTTACTGAGGTGAAGTTATTTTTATATTCACTTGACATTGGTTTATTTTTGAACAATGACAACCTGCTCCCTATATTATTTACCATGCTACTTTGAATATTCAGTCTGAAATAGCATGTAAGTATGGCTAAGAAATAAGTGTAATTCCTGCATCCCACCAGGCAACTACTAAGCAGACAAAGCACGTGAGAGAGTGAGACCCGGGGGGCTGTATGAGATCATACGTTCATATTTCTGGCCTATTTGTGACATATATGTTTCTGGCATATATGTGATATGTATGTTTCTGGCCTTTGTGACATGTACGTTTCTGGCATATATGTGACGTATGTTTTTGGCACGTATGTGACATGTATGTTTCTGGCATATATATGATATGTATGTTTTTGGCATGTATGTGAAATATAAGTTTCTGGCATGTATGTGACATGTATGTTACTGGCATATATGTGACATATTTGTTTCTGACATATATGTGACATGTATGTTTCTGGCATATATGTCATAAATATTTTTGGCATGTATGTGACATGTATGTTACTGGCATATATGTGACATATTTGTTTCTGGCATCTATGTGACATATTTGTTTTTGGCCTACATGTGACATGTATGTTTTTGGCATATATGTGACATAAATGTTTCTAGCATATATGTGACGTGGATGTTTCTAGCATATGTGTGATGTGAATGTTTCTAGCATATATGTGACATGTATGTTTCTAGCATATGTGTGACGTGGATGTTTCTGGCATATATATGACATGTATGTTTTAGCATATATGTGACGTGGATGTTTCTGGCATTAATGTGACTCATGTTTCTGGCATATATGTGACATGTATGTTTTGGCATGCATGTAGCATGTTTCTGACATATATGTGACATGAATGTTTCTAGAATATATGTGGATGTTTCTGGCATATATGTGACGTATGTTTCTGGCATATATGTGACGTACATTCTTGCCATATATGCAACATGTATGTTTTTGGCATATTCGTGACATATATGGTTTTGGCATATATGTGACGTACGTTAATGGCATATATGTGACATGTATGTTTCTGCTATATGTATTATGTATGATTTTGGCATGTATGTGTTGTAAGTTTCTGGCATATATGTGACATGTATGTTACTGGGACATATGTTGCATATTTGTTTCTGGCATATATGTGACATATGTTTCTGGCATATATGTGATATGTATTTTTTGGCATGTATGTGACATGTATGTTACTGGCAAATATGTGACATTTATTTCTGGCATATATGTGACATGTATGTTTCTAGCATATATGTGACATGTATGTTTCTGGCCTATATGTGACATGTTTGTTTTTGGCATATATGTAACATAAATGTTTCTAGCATATATGTGACGTGGATGTTTCTGGCATATATATGACATATATGTTTCTGGCCAACATGTGACATATATGTTTCTGGCCTATATGTGACAATGTTTCTAGCATATGTGTGATGTGGATGTTTCTAGCATATGTGTGACATGGATGTTTCTGGCATATATGTAACGTATGTTTCTGGCATATATGTGACGTACGTTTTTGCCATATATGTGACATGTTTGTTTTTGGCATATATGCGACATTTATGTTTTTGGCATATATGTGACATGTACGTTAATGGCATATATGTGACATGTATGTTTTTGGCATATATGTGACATGTATGTTTTGGCATGTATGTGACATATATTTTCTGGCCTATATGTGACATGTATGTTTCTTGCATATATGTGACATGGATGTTTTTGGCATATATGTGACATATATGTTTCTAGCATACATGTGACATATATGTTTCTGGCATATATGTGACAAATATGTTTCTGATATATATGTGACATGTATGTTTCTGGCATATATGTGACATATGTCTCTGGCTTATATGTAATTTAAGATTTCTTACTGGCGAATGACATGATCTAGTGGGTTGTCTACTGTCATGTTTAAGGTGTGAATTCGTGATATCAGGAGGCGTGGCTTGGATGGTAGGGGAGGGACTGTATTTTCAAAGCTACCGCATGCATTTTGGCAGATCACCTACTGCACCTTTAAGTGGCTAATTCATACAAATTCATATGAGTTTGGTTTTAAAAGGAGTGGGGCACCAAACCCCACTCATAAACCCAATGGGGGGATGAGTAAGTCATACTGAAATGTATGAATGAGATCATACAAATTCATAAGAATTAGCCACTAAATCAAAAAGTTACAAATTTGTGAGATAGTGTTGGTTAAAACATGCTTTCTGGTTAATCATGCCAGAACAAGATAACAGCTAATGTGGTAATTAAACTTACAAAACTTTAAGCTTTAAAACTATTTAAACTAAGATGCAAGCCAGTCCTAAAGTTTCTTTTATTTCTTTTAAACTCCTATTTCTTTTTTTGTCTAATCTCATTCATAAAACCATTTTTATGAATGAGATTAGAGATTAGATCCATTTCACAATGAAAGCTGATGTACTGAATTTTTTTTTGCCCAAAGCTGTCTGTCTATTAATGCCAAATGTTTCATATTGAAAGCAATAGCCAGCACATTGATAAACTATGCTAAAGGGGTACCCTGTGCTTTAAAAAGTGACACCAAGTGGTCCTGACCAAACGTCAGCATGTGACAAGTTGAAAATGCGAATATGTAGATCAGAGATGTCAGAGAGAACAATGACTCGAGGCCAGTCTCCAGTGAATTATTCATTCCATTGTGTGCTTCACTTTAAAACTCAAGCTCTGTCATGATCTGTGATTGTTTCGAATGAGCGGAAACCCTCAAGCATCATGCTGTGCAAAATACAGACTGAGCGAAATGTCAAAACATGTATGGACAGATGATATTCAAACTATGTTTCTTGAAAGAACACAGAAAACCAGTATCTCGCTAGTAAGCTTTGATGCATGTGGATTATACTATTGACCTGTATTTATTCACCCACTGATCTGATTGATTTTTTTATTATGTCATTTTGAATGAATCTATACACAGTAGTAGGCATCTATGCAGTTAGGTCAAGGCAGTTGCTTTAGGGCACAGGTGTCAAATCCAGATCCTGGAGGGCCGTAGCTCTGCACAGTTTAGTTCTAAGCTTGCTTTAATACACTTACCCTTTAGGTTTCAAACAAAACTGAAGGACTCAATTAGTTTGATCAGGCGTGTTTAATTATGGTTGGAACTAAACTGTGCAGAGCTGCAGCCCTCCAGGAACTGGATTTTACACCTGTGCCCTTTGACACCTGTGCTTTAAGGTTTTATTTTTTATTTACATCTCCATGTGGTTATTTTTGGTTTTTGAAACTGACTTGCCAAGCTCTTTTGTTAAACTGAACACAACTGTGTAATTCAGAAAAGTTTAGTGTTCGTGAATTCAAGTATTACTTTTGGAGTCTTCAAGTGTCTTTTTTTTTTAAAGATACCCAAAGACACTGTGAAAAAGTTTAAAATACACCTTCAGAAAGACTGTAACATACAATAGATGACACAGAAAAAAATACATGTTTATAACTAAAGGGTGCATTTTGGTAGCTCTAAGGTACATTAGTAATTATACATTTCAAGAGGTGCACTTTTGTACTTTTACTATGTACCTTTGAGGTACCAATACTGTATATACCCTTCAGGCACAAATGTGTACTTTTTAAAAAGTGACAGCTATTGTACCTTTATTTCTGAGAGTGTACAGTTTTGTGAAAAATCATCCTTCAATCTGATGGATTTTTTTGATAGATGTAAAGGATGACAAAATAATTGAATTTAATTCATCTTTATTTTTATGGCGCTTATACAATGTAAATTGTCAAAGCAGCTTAACAAAGAAATTCTAGTAGACTGAAACAGTAAGTCCAGTTTTCAGAGTTGAATTTCAGTTTAGTTCAGTGTGGTTTGTCACTGCTGAACACTGTACATCTCCACAAATCTCAAACCAAGCAAGTCAGTGGCAACAGTGGCGAGGGAACAAAACTTTACCAATTGACAAAAGTGAAGGAAAAAAACCTTGAGAGAAGTTGGGCATGACCATTTCTCCTCTGGCCAAACTTCTTGTGCAGTCGCTAGTGACTGGAGAACACTGGATGTCCATCACGGAGAAGCTGCAGGTGTGTAGGTAACTGGCGGGTGTTCAGGCTTGCCCACGGTATGAATGCGGAGACTCGTCTGTCATTGGGGTCTTTCAGGAATCGATCTCATGCTCTCCACAGCATTTGCTCAGGATACGGTCTGGTCCAGGATTATGGACACCTCTAGAAACCTCTATGGTTGTCATCATTTCTTCACAGGCCATAATCTCTAGAAGCCTCAGGATCAGTATCCCCAGGTGGAAATAGGGAACAAAGAAAATAATTATCGTAGCTGCTGTTCATGAGATACTAAATATCAATGCAAAAATGAAGTGCTATAAATGAAAATAGCAGTTATATGAATAAACATGAAAAGCACATGATTATTTAAAAAATGTCTGGTGCATTAAGGCAGGTGTAGTGTGTCCTACAGGTGGTTTGTCAAGCCCACTCACCTGCATGGAGCACACTCATGCATCATACGGTTATGTGATGCAGTTTGTGTATGCTGCACTTAAAAGATAGGTCTTTAATCTACTTTTGAACTGAGAGTTTAGGAGCCATAAATGAGAAGGCTCAATCTCCTTTAGTAGACTTTGCTATTCCGGGTACTACCAAAAGTTTTGAAATCTTAAAGAGTGGGTTGCACTGTAGCAAGACAGAAGGTTTGTTAGATACACAGGAGCTAGATTATTTAAAGATTTATAGGTAAGAAGCAATATTTTATAATCAATACGGAACTTAACAGGCAGCCAGTGTTAGCAGGATAAAATTGGGGTGATATGATCATGTTTTCTTGACCTGATAAGAACTCTGGCAGCTGCATATTTGTATTTATATACAGTTGGAGCCATATTAAAAACATAACTATAACATTACGAGTCAAGATATATTTACAATAAGATACATTAATTACATCAAGATACATTTCATTCCATTGGCTTTTATGTGTTCGTTTGCTTTTCCTGTGTTTTTTACCTGTTTCCTATCACTCATATTTCTCATAATTTTAATTTAGCATTTCCTAGTATGGATTAGTATATTGTTAGTATTTTTCTGGTATGTATTAGTGTACTGTTAATATGTTTGTTAGTATGATTCCAGTATGTCTAATGTAGAGTCAATGGTAGTGTTTTTTTTTTACAGTAGAAGTAAAAAAAAATGGGACCATGGGACAGTTGCTAGGGTTACTTTTTACTGCTACCCTCCCTCACCTCTGCCTCGTGTTCAAACCAAACTTAGATCGGCGCAGTGTTTCTTTTGGCTGGTTTTTATCCTTCATACATGTTGAGAGATCAAGTTGATCGAACATATAAGGGAATATGTCTTGACATAACCCACACAGATGTGACTTAGTAAAGTTTGAAGTCATGTATGACTTTAATTGTTGCATTAGTCTGAATGTAAATGCCCTCGTCAGGCAGCGCTGGAGCAGAACACCTGATTACACAGAAAGAGGGAATAAAGGTTTACGTTAAAAGCATCAGTCTTAAGCAAGTTGTATAGAAGCCTGACTATGTTTCTGTGTCCATTCCATGCAGGGATTCCTTTCGTGTTGTAAATACCTTTGGAATCGTATTACACACTGACCATCCAGTCTTTTCTGGGTAGTACAGGTTGACGGTGTATTATTTGTTCAATAAAGCAAAATAATTATGTGTCTGGTCTGCCACATTCGTAACAATTATAAAATTATAAAAGTCAGCTATTATTGACAGTAAATGTTTCTTTATTTCGAAAACAAATGGACAAACATTACATTTGCATTACAAAAAATCTATAAGACTTAAGAATAACGTACTGTAATGTAAAATGGATCATGTAACAAATACTGTCAATAATTTCAAACGGTAGAGTGCTATTCTTGTTTTTTGAAGACGAACAGCAAAAGAAAATGTTACATAATAGTTCCTGTTGTTTTTAGGCAATTGTTTTATCAGGTTATTGCTTTATTTTAAAGTGTGTTTGGAGGGTGACAAGCTTTGCGAGTTTTATGGAAGAATATGTTGTTCTGACACAGCTATAACGTGTTTTGGTTGTTTAGTGCATTGTGGATCTGAAATTTACTGCTGTGCCAAACTGAAAGTTGGTTTGGAAAAAAAGTGTGAAAAAAATCTTCAAAAGTTACCTAATCATAAAGAAATACCTGTATTTCAATCAATAAATAAATAAACCAACCAACCAACCATTCAGCCATATGCAGTTTGCCTGTCCAGATTAGTCAATGTTGTCTTGATGTTCACGTAACTGAAACATTTTTATTACACTTGCAATTCAAGGCCATGGATACTGAAAAGGTTGAAATTTCAATGAAACAAACCGGTAAACTCAGTAAAGTCATCTGAGTTATAAAAAAAAGCAACACCTGAACAATAAAATTTTCCTCTGGGCATCTCCAAATTCTTCTTTTTTTTATCCCTTAAGCATTTCTTGTCTTCAAATCACCCCTCCATCTCAGACAACAATGCCAAACCCCTGTTTCTCTCTCCTTTTGTTCTCTCGTCTCCCCTCTTTCTTTTCATGTGTGTTACAGTGCTTGTCCTTGAGCAGAGTTGTCAAACACGGCCTAGATTCAATTCCTGTTCCAATAACACACACTCTCTCTCACACACGCATATGCACACACAACTCTCACACATTCACATGCACAGCCCTGTCCTGAAATAACTTCTGAGGTAAACGAGATGCTAAATAATTGAAAGAGAGTTACCTCAAACAGCTGTGTGGAGGAAAAAAGAAGAAGAAAAAATAGTGAGGAATTAAAATTCAGCCAATTAATATTCTTTATATATTTGCAACCGGATGTTGTAATAAAATGTAACTACTTTATGAGCCACTGATTTCTCATTAATTTTTGTCTCAAACTCAGCCATAAAAGCCAAAAACTTAAAAATCTTTACTAATTCTCCACCAGTGGTACAGAGGTTTTACATCCCCAAGGATCCTTCACATTAGCAGAAATTGTCATAGTTTGGTAAAAATTAATAATTGAAATATTCTATATAAATTATTACTGTATATATCAGTGGTTGGGAACCCTTTTTCAGCAAGGGCCATTTCTGATTTTTTTAAAGCGCCATTGGGTGTATATTATATCATTTCTTCATTTATTTCCTGCACAACTAAAAAATAAACAAATATGAAGCTTCACATGTTGAGCAAGTCCATAAATGAAGAAAGGACAATTTTAGATTTTTTCTCTTTCGCCATCACCACTCATGAATGTTGTTTGAATTTATGTGCACAAGGTAACCATAAAAATGTAAGTTGCTTGCCTTTTATTGGTGTCGCGATTCAAGTTAATCCACAGCACCGCTTTTATTGTAAACTGAGTTCTTATTAATTTTGCTGTAAAAATACATTTAAAAGGGACTTATAATTGTATTTTCAACAGGAAACTTCTAGTGACAGTTATAGTTTTTTAAAACTTTAAAATATTATTGAAGAGAGACAGCTGGAAAGCCACATATTTTTGGTCAAAGAGCCACATGTGACTCCCGAGCCATAGGTTCCCTACCCCTGGTATAAATCAATTACTTTATTCACTCTTTAAGTAAATGCAAGTACAGTAAATAACTTAAAAGTCATATACATTTTAGTTATTCATTTATAAGATATATAACTGTGCTATATATATATATATGTGTGTGTGCGTGTGTGTGTGTGCTATATTTATATACTTGTTGCTTTAATTAAATTAAGTAATCCTAACTTTTTTGTTTTAAGTGTCATTTATATCTTATTTACTAACATAATAAAAGTATTATTCATTACTTATAATGAGTCAAATTTATTTCGACCATTTCAATTTTGTTGACTTTAATTTGTGATCAGAGTTAGAATTTTTTTTTCTAATTAATACTCCCACCGTTCCAAGCCCTACATTGCTAATCAATATTACTAACTAATCAATGCTAATTACAATGTAATTGAAAAATTTTATGTAATTTAAAACTTTTCTTTTGTATGGTTTCTTAAAAAGTCAAATAGCTTTATTCATTATGGTGGATTATTAGTTAGCTAAAACTTGTGCTAATGTAATTATCAGGGAAGCTATTTTTATAAACTTGCCTCACCTTGTGTAAAAACACTTGATAACACTCAAATTTCAACATTTATTTTTCTTGTTTTGTGCAGATCATGCACGCTATACATCTGCCATTTCAAGATAAATCAGCTTAAGCTTAATTCAAACAAGTTTGAGTTCATGTAACTTATTTATGTTTTTTCTAAGTACTGTACAAAAACTTTTTCTTTAATATTTGAGTCAAAGAATTGCTCTATTAGTACATTAGATTTTACAGTGCACGATTGAACTTCTTTGACTTTCCACAATATGAAACGTTACATACAGTAGTTCTCAGCAACTCAGTGTTTAGGCATGTAAACATGTTCAAGATCATCTGCTGCAGTTCAAACTGTAAACCTCCTCCGAAAGGGTAAGTACACACTAGGTTCAGATACTCAGCTTTGACTTTGAACGTGGCATGGTTGTTGGTGCCAAATTGGCTGGTCTGAGTATTTCAGAAACTGCTGATCTACTGGGATTTTCACACACAACCATCTCTAGGGTTTACAGAGAATGGTCAGAGAAAGAGAAAATATCCAGTGAGTGGCAGCTCTGTGGGCACAAATGCTTTGTTGATGCAAGATGTCAGATTAAAATGGCCAGACTGGTTCAAGCTGAGAGAAAGACAACAATAACTCAAATAACCACTCGTTACAACCAAGGTATGAAGTAGAGCATCTACTAGCTAGATGAAAAACTTGAGGCGGATGGGCTACAGCAGCAGAAAACCACACCGGGTGCGACTCCTGTCAGCTAAGAACAGGAAACTGAGGCTACAATTTGCACAGGCTCACCAAAATTGCACAATAGAAGATTGGAAAAAAACGTTGCCTGGTCAGGAGAATCTTGATTTCTGCTGCGACATTCGGAATATAGGGTCAGAATTTGACACTTTGGGTCCATTAGTACCAATTGAGCATCGTGTCAATGCCTGGGTATTGTTGCTGACCATGATCATCCCTTTATGACCACAGTGTTCCTATCTTCTGATGGTTTATTGAACATGACAATGAGTTCACTGTACTCAAATGGCCTCCACAGTCACTGGATCTCAATCCAATAGAGCACCTCTGGGATGTGGTGGAATGGGAGATTCACATCATGGATGTGTGATGCTATCATGTCAATATGGACTAAAATCTCTGAGGAATATTTCCAGTACCTTGTTAAAACTATGCCACAAGGGATAAGGCAGTTCTAAAGGCAAAAGGGGTCCAACCCAGTACTATTAAGTTGTACCTAACGAAGTGGCCAGTTAGTGTATATACATATATATATATATATATATATATATATATATATATATATATATATATATATATATATATATATATATATAGCAAAAGTGTACACGTAATACCACAACAACATAAATAAGAGAATAAAAGAAAACAATTTCTCTTATCATTCTGAAATGAGTCTAAAAATCATGGCATCAAAATGTCATCAGTGTCATCAAAATGACTGGCTGCGATAATCTGAATGGTCTGATATGCTGTCACTCTTTGACATAAGGCATCTGAGACGATTGCTAACAAACATGACGTTTGTCAGAAGGATTTATTGTGTCAGAATTGATTCTCTTTATATATAAGCCGGAAACAATAACTGTTTTTGGAAAATCACAATTAAATGTTCAGCTTGAATGTAAAAAAACGTCAGGCCATTCAGACTAATAGATTTTTGGAGTGCCTCAAAACTACAATTGAATTTAAATATAATGATAGTTTCTTGTTTTGCTTACGTAAGTTTTAGCAATTATGGTTACCAGTTCAGGAAATTATGATAGAACTAAAAACATCAGAACAGACAACAATTCGCACAGCTGTCAGTGAAGATAGAGGGCAAATTACAGTTATTTACATTTTAACACCAAAGTATGAGGATGATTTGTGTCGTCTCAGCTCCAAACACAAGGAAACAACAACAGTAAAGCATACACATTTCCCTGTAGACACAAAAATACAAACTTTATTCTCTCATTTTTTGTCTCCCTGCTGTCAAGCGCTGGAATACACCATTGATCCTATTTTCAATAACAATCTTATGCTTGGGTGTGTAAATTAGTACACACACACATACCTGTGCATTGCATATAGCACATAATATTTACATTGCAAGAACTAAGCTAGAACTTTCTCACTGTAATGAACTACACAAATGTGTGAACTCTTATCGCAGGCAATGCGGTACAACAAAACGGCCAACAAAATGTGCTGTGCAAACATGTAAAATTATTCAGTTTGAAATGCAAATGTTTGAGAGATATCTGTGAGTATGTGTACTGTAATGAATAGAACTCTATTTTGAGACAACATGAAAGAAAATGAGACCAAGCTCTGTGCCGCATAAGCATTCTGTAAAATAGTAATGGTGAGGAATGCAGAGACACTCTAATGAGAGGAAAGACAGAGCCGTGCGGAAAGTGGAGATGCTCAAGAATGGCTATATGAAAACTTTAGCCAAACACATAAAACTTAATAAGCTTTTTAATGAAAAGACTCGAAAGTTAAGTTGAAGTCATTAGGATACACGATGAAAATCCTCAGACCTCATTTAAACCTTGTTTTAGTGGTCTTTTGGGTAATATGGAAATTGCAATGTTTTTTATGTATCTTTTTTAGTTCATTCATTTGTTATGACCACCAGCAAAACAAATACTTAGGGGAAAATACAGATTTGACCCATACCAGGTCACAGAAAACATAAATATCAAGTTAGCACAGTGTAACTTTTGTTGAAAATCTTTGTTTTTATCTTAACTGTGAAATATTTAATCATTTAAGGTGGCGAATATATATGAGTGCATACTGTAAGTTTAAACATTATAGGGAATCAGTAAAATATTAATAATTTTCCCTTGTGTGTGAGCAATTTGTAACAGGGTAAGCCTTAACTGCTAATTAAAATGTTATAACCCAGAACCACATACAGTATAAAACAGATAAAATCTTAAAATACAGAAATTTACTGCAGTTTTCAGCTGAAATGAATCTTGATAAATTATTGTTAATAATTATTGTTTTTAACTGGACTGGAAAAGTCATGGTACCCACAAACAAACAAACAAATAAATAAGGCGATTTGTTCCGTTGTGGCAACCCCAGATTAATAAAGGGACTAAGTCGAAATGAATGAATAAATGAATGAATAAATAAACAAATGAACAAATGAATGAACGAACAAACAAACGAAGCACCACTGAATGTTATCACTTCAGAACACTTTAAGCAAAGGGCACAATCAAACAAATGCATGTGTATACTGAGGTAAAAATCCTGTGGAACACAGTTGAACATAAGAGCTCCTAAAAAGGTCACATAAGGCTGCATCAGCATATTCATACATTCTTTAACCCTATCATTCAAGTTTAAAGACGGTATTAGTTCAGTAGTGGTATATTATTTTGGTAGCACTTCACAATAAGGTTCCTTTAGTTAATGTTAGATAATCTAACATGAGCAAGCAGTGAACATTACATTGATTACAGTATGTATTTATCTTAACTAATGCTAACAAGTATTATCTTATAATGTTAGTAAATACATTAAGTAAAATTCACTAATCATATTTATTATTATTATTATTATTAATAATAGTTTAATAAAATATTAGCACTATCACATTTATATGTTTATATGAAAATGTAACACATCTTAACTGGACTTGCTGGATATTTAAAAGTAATTTTTTACAAGCATTGTGGTTCCATGAAAACTTTTTTAAGCTTCTTTAAATTATTTATATGTTCTTCACTCTATGAACAAATGGTTGTTTGAAAAAGTGTTCACCAAAAGGTTCTTGAACGGCATTGCTACAAAAACTACATTTAAAAACTTTTCATATTTAGTGTAATTTCCATTTTTGCAAAAATGTCACTACACATATTTTTAGGAACCTTTTTGATATTTTTTGTTTTTGGTACACTGTATATCCGCCTCTTACTTTTATAACAGCATGTACTCTCAAGCTGGCATGCAGTCTACAAGTTCGTGCCAAACCTGATCTAAGTTTCCCCAGCATGATTTGAAACCAATCCAAAGAACATTCAAAGGAAACAGAAAATTTGACCTTTAGTGCAAAGAAGTTCAAAAACATTTGACTCTCAATGTCAAAAATGTGGTGGGTTTTTTTTTTTTTGTGTGTGAATATTTTGTCTTTTTCTATCTCTTAGACAAGAAAAAAAAAAAAAAAACTCATTTTCAGTGTGTCTCAAAATGTTGGCTCACTTTAATGATTCAAAGACTTTTGGACGTGTTCAATGAGGGGCATTTAATTTGTTTTATTGGATAACACTAACATTTTCTAATTCGTAGGCCCACACAGAATCTATGCACGCAGAATTCTGCAGATTTTTAGCCCATCATTAATTCGGTTTATTTACCTGAGTAAATGTGTGAAAATCTATATTTATCCAGTTTTGTAAATTTTTACTTACTGTTATTTACTGTAAAAATTACAGTAATACTATTGACTAATATTAAATGTTCATCTGATTTATGTACAATGCAGTTTGTCCAGTAATATTTTCTGTCTTTTAGTAGATATATTAAATGAGAGACTTGCTTTGTTTACCAAATAAAGTGAATCTAATTGTATTTGCAGTTTAAACATTAAATAAAAGTTAAAAAGATAATATTTTTTATTTCACATATTAAGTGATGATACTCCCAAAATAATTCAGCAGAAATTCGCAGATTTTTACCAAAAATCTCTGCAGAAATAGCAAAAACATCCGCAGATTCCTTCTGGCCCTACTAATACGTACATTTAAGGAAGTATTGTGTATCTTTTAGTGTGTACAAAAGTTAATGTAGTTCCCTGAACTTAAGAGGAAAACAATTGTACATTTTGGTAAATCACAGTTAAAAAGAAAAGTAGAACATCAGAAAGACACTAACAGGTATCATGAATACGGTTTTAATTTTCACTTTTTAATAAGAACTCTGTACAGATTACTTACTCTGCGCTTCTTTTAATATTTTCCTTGTGAACTGTCCATTAAAATATCTCTCGCTCAGTAATTTAACCAAGTAATTCCACACACACTTGAGGCTACGGATAGAGTGAAACAAAATTAAGCGAGGCTTATTGGAGCTTGCACATTCCTCTGTGTTTGATGGATGTCACTGTTATAGATGAGAAACTTGTTATGATAGATGGTTCGGGAGAATCCAGGCTTCATTTAAGCTGAGGAACATAATTGAGGATGGCGGAGGAAAGTCTCTCCAACAAAGTTGACAATGACAATATTCAAACTCTGTAACCAAGCGTTATGCAATTTAAAGCCAATCTAAGTTTTCCAAATTATTCATGGAAAAAGTTTCCGATATATGTTTGGTTGAGTGTGTTCATCTATCAGGGCCCCCTGTCCTCAGCAAATAGTTAGTTTTTTTAATAAGAAGATGTGAGAGATGAATTTAAGGTTAAGTTTTGATTAAACTAAAGTTTCTTGGGGAAATAGGCCAGAAAATAATAGACTTTGTGGCAGAAAAATAAAGGCTGTATTTGCAAGAGCCCTTAAAGTCAAAATAAGGTGAGGGTCAAAGCGATGAGGTGTCGCTCACCCTGAGAAAGAGGAAGGAGAGGCACAAAATAGGGCACTTCATTCCTCCATAATTACAACCTGTGCTTCAGCTGGACTGACAACCAGGGGCTAAACCATCAGGACTTCTGCACTGCATTATGGGTACGACCTGCAGAGTCTCGTTGAATAAATGTGTGCGTGTAACAGTGACTTTGCCAGTGTGACAGCATGTTTTAAGACCTCATTAAACAGGAAGTGAGCCTAGCTCTGTTTGAAGTCTGATTCTGCATTCCATCAAAGAGCAGTAATAGACCTTTCCTAACCCTAAGTCACAGCCCCTTGGCTGTCAATCAAACCCTGCACCGAGGGCAGCCAGATGAACAGTTATTAATGGGCAGATTAATTATGGATCTGCTGCCTAATTATGAGAAGGACTGCGGAAACAAGGTCTTAACTTCCTCTGCAGTCTCTAATGAGAACATTTCCATTTTGCTCAGTGACATACAAAGGGAAAAGAATGTGATCATCCTCTAAGGCTTTCAACATACACACTAGGAGATCATTTCATAATTTCGTTTTATTTATGTCTACATTTTTTATTGCCATCTGTATTTATTTTTTTCTTCATTACTTCATGGTTTGTTCGTTATCGACTTTTTTCCATAATTACATAAGAGTACTAAAGTCAGTTTTGTTTTGTTTTTCTCAATTAAATTTTATTTATTAACTAGGTATGGATTCAGACCAAAGTTTTCAGCCCTCATAAATAAGAGGTATGTGTTACTTAGAACTATAATTATTGTTACATCAATTTAAGTACTAATAAAAGTATTAATAGGATGTGTTAACCTTTAATGTGGCTGAAAGACTCATAAATACTGTCCACCCTCTTCGAATGTTATCACTTGATTGAATCGGCGGTATCAGTGGTTATCTGCTGATAGATATGGGCCAGTAGGGGTCTTCTGCACCTACTTGTGGGCTCAGAAGGCTGTTATCATCCATCCACATTGTTAATCAGCTATACTAACATAGAAGACTCCAGATCCAGATCTGTTTTTAAATTACTGTGATGGTGGGGTTTAAGTTTGGGGTAGGGGTAGACATTAATAAAATGCAATTAATTGGAAATTTAATAAATAATATAAATAATACTCGTTAACTTCCAGCCACAGCCATACGTGATCTATCCACTTGTTAAGTCGTGACGTATCGGTGACATAGAATACTGTTCCATGGTCCAAGCCGCTACTTATTTGAATTAAAAAAATATTTGATTATGGCCCCTTTTTAGTCCTATGACACATTAAAGTGAATTTTATATGAGTTTTAAAGTCTGTGGTCTTGCTGCATCACAAATACAATTTTTTTTTACAATTTATAAAAAATTAATCACCTTCTGGCCATCGGATTTTAGGCATATATATGCTCCGGTTTCCCCCACAGTCCAAAGACTGGCAGTACAGGTGAATTGGGTAAGCTAAATTGTCCGTGGAGTATGAATGTGTATGGATGTTTCCCAGAGATGGGTTGCAGCTGGAAGGGCATCCGCTGTGTTAAACATATGCTGTGGCGACCCCAGATTAATAAAGGGACTAAGCCAAAAAGAAAATGAATGAATATAGTTGAAGTCAGAATTATTAGCCCCCTGTTTATTTTTTCCCCAGTTTCTGTTTAACGGAGAGAAGATTTTTTTCAACACATTTTTAAACATAATAGTTTTAATAACTCATTTCTAATAACTGATTTATTTTATCTTTGCCATGATGACAGTACATACTATTTGACTAGATATTTTTCAAGACACTTCTATACAGCTTAAAGTGACATTTAAAGGCTTAACTAGGTTAATTAGGTTCCCGGGAGTCTCCTGTATTTTAGACTCATCTCCCGCCACCCTCCCATTTTGTTATTTCTCCCGGAAAGCTCCCGTAATTTCACCCCAACATCCAATGAGTATGTGTATGAGTATACCATGGCATAAAAAAAGAGAGACCGAAGGTACCACTTTAATGTATGTACAAATTCTCTATAAAGATGCCGTACTGACCTGTCTATTATAAAGATTCAATTCAATTCATGTTTATTTCTATAGCAATTTTACAATGTAGATTGTGTCAAAGCAGCTTAACATAGAAGTTCTATTAAACTGAAAATGTGTCAGTCCAGTTTTCAGAGTTGAAGTACAGTTTAGTTCATTACAGTGTGGTTTAAATTTCACTGCTGAAAGTCAAAACACTGAAGAGCAAATCCATCGATCCAGCTCCACAAGTCCCAAACCAAGCAAGCCAGTGATATAAAGGAAGGAAAGAAACCTTAAGTTACTTTCCAGCTGTTACCGAAATTATACAATTCTGCATGATCTTATTATACATCCCAAATCCTACCCTATACCTAAACCTCAGCCTAACTTCCATTTTAAAATTATTAGGCAGCAAATTAGGAGTTTATCGAGGCATTGATAGTTTATTAATAAGCGAGAATTGTACCTTAAAATAAAGTGTGACAAAAAAAAGTTACTCTGCCAATACACCGAATTCATGGGTAACTCATTTGAAATTACTAAATATATTGTGACTATTATTTCATTTAAATTGAAGTAAAACTCCACATAAGTCTTCTTGACTGCATCCATTTTTGACATGTCTTGATTGTTGTTCAGTCTGACATTATTAAAATTGAGACCTTACAGTGTGACCTTACATGAGGATCATATTTGTACAGTCTGACAAGCTACAATTATAAAGTGTGATTAAAAATTCCACAGTGTAAGCCACTCTTTAATTCGTAATACTGCTGGGTTGTGAATTCATATTTAATAAAAGCAAAATACTAGCAAAATCTTCACACCCAGTGAAGTATTTCGTGTCAATCTCTGCTGTTTTGTATTAAACAGCAACTTGAAAGCACTCCAATCCACTCACGCACAATGGCATGCAGAAATGCAAAGCTTAAGGGAGCATTCTTGCAAAGATCAAAGCAGAAAAAAACTGAACTATGGGTGTACTAAAGGTGTAAAAATGTTTTAAAACAAGCCATTGGCACTGACGATACATTAAAGTCCTCCTGAGGCAACGCTGGCTCTAACAAACAGTGCTAATGAATGCAGTTTTACAGAAGTTTGATATTGAAAGTTATGGTGAGAGCAAGCAAACAAAAAAGTGAAGGCCAAAGGCTATGGACATTTAAGGACAAGCCGAGCATCCATCATTATCGCAATGTTCATCTCCTCTTATCTGTGGTTTTATCAGTAAAACTTTGATTTATATTTAATACTGAGTTCTGGGTCTTCTTTTGCTGAGTTCAGTCGATCAGATATCACATGAACCACAAAGCTAGATGTATGAACCCAGCACATTTTAAACTATTTTGAAGATATCTGAAAAGCTTTGATAATGAGCGAACAACAATTGCATACAACGGGGGTCTGTTCTTCGTACCTCGCTTAAATGCTCTAAGATGATTTGGCAGATCCTGGATCTTTTAATCTTGATAACTGATTTGGTTCTTCAAACAAGTTCTCGAATCAGATTAAAATGTCTTGATGAACTGATCTGAGATCTCTCCATGTGTTGTGAAGGACAGATCTATCGATCCTCAAAATCATGACCAGTAATGCAACGATTGGCTGATGGCTCAGCAGCATAATGACATCATCTGATTAATATTCAATTATCCATGTGAGCAAAATTATATAAAATCTGTGGTAAACTGTTTGTTGAATTTGATACACAATAACTTTACACATTTGTTGTGAGCTGGAGGCTTTACACTTTCATGTGTCAAGAGTATTTAGCAATTTACTTAGTTTTGCTTTACTTCAAGTTTCTTAATAAATGGCTGCTTAAATTAATTTTGCATGTCTGCAACTTTTGCGAAGCATCAAATCACTGGCATTTTACTGTCAAAACGTGCGCTTAACTGCGTAAAATATTATTAATTTCTTTTAAAATTAAAAAAAGATAATATTGGCCATGTCTATTATCATACACAAAATGTACTAAAGCTGGGTCAGTACCTTAAAATAGTACGCATTTGTATCTAAAAATCCATATTAATAAATGTTCTCTTTGAACTCCTTGGGGAGAGAACACCCCTGTTTTTGTAAGCCACAGGTCGAGTGCCTAAGTGTCCCACCAGTGACGAAATACAGACATATCGCAGCGTGTAAACAACAGTTCGATGGCATAATCGTGTATATAAAAAAGAAAATCAAACACAGAGTGTCTCAAAATACCTTTTGTTCGAGGAACTACTTTCTTCCGTCATTCCTTCATATCTGCAGCTGACATCAGAACAGCAGAAACCGTTGCTACTTCAAACACGCCACTTTAGAGCTAGTATTTGAATGATTCTCTAGCGTAATGTATAAAATAGATGATTTTGCTCACATTTTAAGATTGTAAGGCTGAACGGCATGAAATGAGATTTCCCATTATTTCTCTCTTGCATTCAGGATATCACAATAATGAACCCCAAAAAAGCCAAAGCAAACAATACCAGATAACTATAGTATAAGTACAGCACTACAACAAAAAAGAGAGCTCGACGGTGTCACTTACCAGTTTTATAATAATTTCATTATCAGCTGTAACTTGAAATTTACGCTGGGTTTTTCCTTCCCTAAGGGCGTATTTTTCCATTTTTCTGCTCTGTTTAATGACAGGCTAACGGCTGCTGACCGAACTGAAAATTATAAATATTTTAAAAAGGCTCTCTCCTTATAAATAAACAGCATATTTGCAATCTAAACAACTACATTCTCACCTAAAGTCCCAAAAGAACATTATGTTGTCCAACAGCTGCAATATTTGTCAAACTGTAGTGAGTCTATTGATGTGCTGTCACTATATGTGGGCAGAGTAATATACAAGGGTGAAGAGGCTGTATGAGTTCTGATATTGCATATTGCATGGCTATCAATTTTTAAAAATTATTTTACTATTTCCCCCAGTGTATCTAATCTATAGGTTATTACTGTAAGAAAATATCAGCACTCAGTACATACTTTCAGTATTACCTTTGCTTGAAAAGACCCAATCTAAAAGACCCAATGTTGCTATGACAATAACTCTTGGATGAGTTTTGAAAAACGAAACGATCCTGGATTGTGTCAAATCGTCAACAACCAAATCCATCTTATTGAGTAATCCACATACAAAGAACAGACCTCAGGTAAGATAAGATAAGATGGTATCTTATTTAGCATTTTAAATTAAAGGTTTTATAATTTATTATTAAAGGTTTTATAATTTGTTATTACTTTTTTATTTCATTCATTAATTAATTTATTTATTTGTTTGTTTTTTGAAAAAGAATAATTTTTATGGACAGAATTTCTATGCGCAGCCTTGGGCCGGAGGGGGTCCAGTTGAGGGACCACAAGATTTCACCTCTGTTATTCGCAGACAATGTTGTTCTGTTGGCTTCATCGAACATGGACTTTCAGCATGCACTGGGTCGGTTTGCTGGGATAAGAAATCAGGACCTCCAAGTCCCAGGCCATGGTGCTCCATCGGAAAAAGGTGGTTTACCATCTCCAGGTTGGTGGAAAGTCCTTACCCCAAGTGTAGGAGTTCAGTTATCTTGGGCTTTTGTTAATGAGTGAGGGAAGGATGGAACGTTAGATTGACAGGCGGATTGGTGCAGTGGCAGCAGTAATGCGGTCGATGTACCGGTTCTTTGTGGTGAAGAAGAAGCTGAGCCGAAAGGCAAAACTCTCGATTTACTGGTCAATCTACGTTCCTACTCTCACCTATGGTCATGAGCTTTGGGTCATGACCGGCAGGACAAGATCTTGGATACAAGCGACCAAAATGAGTTTCCCTTGCAGGGTGGCAGGGCGTACCCTTATAGATAGGGTGAGGAGCTCTGTCATCCGGGAGGAGCTCAGAGTGGAGCTGCTGCTCCTCCACATTGAGAAAAGTCAGCTGAGGTGGCTCGGTCATCTGTTTCAGATGCCTCCTGGACGCCTACTTAGGGAGGTGTTCCAGGCATGTCGCACCGGGAGGAGGCCTCGGGAAAGACCCGGAACACGCTGGAGGGATTATGTCTCTCGGCTGGCCTGGGAACCCCCCCCACGGAGGAGCTGGAGGAAGTGTCTTAGGAAAAGGGAAGTCTGGGGTTCTCTTCTGAGACTACTACCCCCACGACCCGGCCACAGAAAAGCGGATGAAATTTTTATTTTATTTTATTTTATTTTATTTTATTTTTGTGCCTACCATGACTTCTCTAGTCCAGTGTTATTAGTGGATAATAATAAACCCAGATTAAAAATAATGTTTGATCAATGGTTGATTAGTAACCTGTACCCATTGACTTTCCTAGTGGGAAAACCAATTTCCATATAAGCCAATGGTTGCAGGTTTCCAACATTTTTCACAATATCTTATTTTTATGTTTAACGGAACAAAAGACTCAAATATAATTTAAGAGTAGTAAATGATGACAGAATTTTCATTACGGATGAATTATCACTTTTAATACAGCAAAACACACATCTTTAGAAACTTTAATAACCTATTCGCAAAACAAAAAAAATTAGCTTTTGTGTCCAAGTGTGAAGTCATATATTGTTCTTCCCCCAATCAATACCTCTTTTGACCTGAAATTACCCTCTCTGGATTTACCCGAGTGTCACAAGAACAAATTTTTAGCCATTTCCCATGCCCAAACATAATGTACTGCCTGAGAAATGACATCATGAAAGAGCTGAAGTCTTGTAACGAGTAGCAGACTAGAGTGGACGGATCAAATGTCTTTCTCTTTTCTTGGAGTGTGCGCTTGACAAGAGCTAGAGGAGGAATGTTGGGATAGAAGACAGCGTGTTAAATTATTCCCTTCACAGTTCTAATAGCTCGCATGCTGAGCAGAATTGAATTAGGCATTTAACTTTTTGCAGATGAGTAAGAGGGCTGATACACGCCGCTCTGACTCAAAGCCAGAACGCTGAAACTGACTCATGCCTTTGTAAAGCATATGTATATGTTATGGAACAAATGACTTGTTGATGTTGTGTACATCATATTGATTTGTTGTACTTGTATGTTGATTAAGAATGAGAGAAATGCAAAAAAGCTGCCCTGAAAAATCTAAATTAGCTTTGATAATAATCACAACAACATACAATATATAAAAAGTTCAGATGCAGGAAGGTAATTTTCACTGCCTTAAAGTGGAATAACTGACCTAAACATAGACTGAGAAAAAAAAAAACGCTCTTTCTAGAATAAAGTGAGACCTATATGTGACATGAATATATCAAGTTAATAAAGGAGGTCACTTGTACTGGCCAAGAACTCCATGGCATTTAAATACATAGTGAATAGTGTATAGAACTCTGATATTGTGTATACAATAACATGATAAATAGTTCTGCATTATCACCATCTTGGAGCACTAAAATGTCATATATAAATTACATGTTATTCATGTCTGACACTGGAGGATGCATAAACACCACAACAGTCCACAGAAAATCCCATTGAAGTAATCATATATACTGTAGGCTACTTTCAGAGAGAGAGAAAACAATATGTTGAATGGATAGATGTTTCCAGCTACTAATAAAAGTCAAATAAAGATGTTTCAACTGATGAAATCCAAAGAGAATAAACATCT